>NW_006239275.1:358034-403534 GCF_000226075.1 Solanum tuberosum | reverse complement strand
TATATTATATATTATATAAACTCCCTTAGAAAATAAAAATATATTATATATATTATATAGTAGAAAAAATGATTTATTATATTATATTATTATATAGAATATTATATAGGGAGTTTATGATGGGACATTAAACTCCCTCTTATACTCTATATAAGTAGAATGTTTCTTTCAAATCAAATGAATCACAAAAATGCATGTAAAATGAAATAGACAAAGAAAAGTAGAAAAATATCATACCTTTTTCTTTACTTCCATGCTTATAATTCCTCTCAAATAGTAGTTTGCCTTGTTGCAGATGTACAACACTTATATTGAGAAAATTGAGTCAGCAAAAGCATTATTGTTGTTGGATGGGAAAAGGGTCTGATATACCCTCAACTTTGTCATTTAGAGTTGATATACCCCTCGTTATGAAAGTAGCTCATATATACCCCTACGTATATACAAATGGCTCACATATACCCTTTTCCTCTAACGAAAATGAAAAAAAAAATCAGTTTAGTTTTTTATTTTTATTTTTAAAAATAAAATATAATCCATATGAGTATATTTAATCCTCCTCAAACATTATTTTTTTTTTTTAACTTTTTTTTTGTTTCAATGACTAATTTAGATTTATTATTTTGATGGTCAAATTTATTTATGTTTCACTAATATTCTTGTAAATATGACTAAATTTTTTTCTTCAAATACAAAAATTAAATTACAATATAGACAAAAAAATAGTTTTAAATTATAATATAGCCACAAAAAATAGTTTTAAATTTTTTTCTTTACACTAAGGAATGAAAGAAAAAAATAAAATAAGAATAAGAAACTCAAATAATTATAATAAAAGAAGTCAAAAAATAATTTATGTATGAAAAAGATTAAAATATACCTTGAACTTTGCTAGAAGAATCATATATACCCCTAAATAATTTTTAAGAAAATTAAAAGTCAAAAATATAAATTTAAAACTAACTTTTTCACTTCCGTTAAATGAAGGGTATATGTGAGCTCATTTTGTAACGGTAGGGGTATATGTGAGCCGTTTGTATAACGGTAAGGGTATATATGAGTCACTTTCATAACGAGGGGCATATCAGCTCCAAATGACAAAGTTGAGGGGTATATCATGCCCTTTTCCCTTGTTAGATTGATCTCCAAATGTGAACTTTCAATTAGTTTATCGAAGTCATAATCTGAAATAGATTAGTTAAAGTTTATTATAAATTTGAATTATAAAATCCAAGTCTTTCTATATAATTTCCAGCAGTCCATTAAAATATTGAGCAACTTTCACATATATAGTAAACACAAAATTCATATTTGTATGCTATAGCAAAGTTTGCATAATTGCGCTCTATAGCAAACATATATATGTATAATTCGTTATACATATACAAAAAAACAGTTGTATAATTCGCTATACATATACAAAGAAGGCAGTTTTATAATTCGCTATACATATACAAAGAAGACAGTTTTATAATTCGCTATACATATACAAAAGAAAGCAGTTGTATACAAAAGATCAATTGTATAATTTGTGTATGTATAAAACGAGAAAGAGAGAAAAATAAAAGAAAACTGGGCAGGGAAATATTTGTATTGTATAATTATAAGTGTATAGGACGAAGATATATGTATTTGCATGTGTATATACAATTTTTTCTCGCTTTATACAAACAGAAACACAATTTATACATTTCATTTCTGTTTGTATAAGCGAGAGAGGTGAGGGTGGCGAGCGAGATTTGGGAGAGTGGCGAGCGAGATCTGGGGAGAGGGGAGAGAGGGGAACGAAAATATATGTATTTATACCAATTTTCCTCTCGCTTTTATACAAACACAAACACATTTTGTACATTTGTGTTTGTATAAAAAGCGAGAGAGGCGAGCGAGACTACCACCAAACAAGAGTGGCGAGCGAGATTCCACCAGGGAGAGTGGCGAAAAATAGCAATAGTTTGCTATAGGGTACAATTAAATCAAAGTATATTTATAGCATTTAATTTGAATTAATAGTTTGCTATTATATACAATTTTCCCTAAAATATTTGCTAGTGGATAATCATTGATGAAAAAAATTGGAGATTTAATTTTGTAGTCCTTTATAATATTATTTTAAATTTTATGATTATATTATAAAAGATTTTTAATTTTGTATTAAGAAAATCTGAAAGGGTAACTTTTTATTCTATTTAATTTGTAATTTATAAGTGATAATAAAGATATTTGTAACATTGAAACGTTGAAACAAAATATGAAGTATGTATATTTAATTTTATACACTATTATTGTGGGATTCTTCAAATAAGAGCATCAATATTAATAGTCAGAAAAATGTTATTCAATTAGTCCTAGTCAAGTAAGGTGACAAGAAAAAAAATATGGCATGTTGATGTTACTTTATTTATTATTATTTATTGACATAAATTAATTGAAAGCAGTTTGATATTTTGGGAAAATTGCACAGAATAACGAACATTCAAATCATATTAAATGCTACAACTACTGTTTAGGGAAATTCTAATTTGTAGCTATATATAGTTTTGTTGAATCTTGCTATTCACCTGATTTGTATAATTCATCTGATTTGTATAAATTTAGAATTTGTATAATTCGATTTCTAATTGTATAAATCCAAAATTTTGTATATGCTTACCCTAACTATTTGTATATGATTTATAAAAAATTCATAATTGTATATTGACAAGCGAAATATACAAACGAAGTTTTGAAAAATTTCTAAATGTATAAAGAATTTGTTTATACTTACCCTATTTGTATATTCGCAATCGAAATATATAAACATGCAGAAATATACAACCGCAACCTCCATAGCAAACAGAACTATAAATCGATATGAAGCACAATTATCGAAACTATACATATAGAGCCTTATTTTATCTATTATATTTGTTATTTCTAAAACTTTCTCAAAATATACGACTATTGAGAGTATGAATGAAAATGGTTAGTTGATTTGCCATTATAATTTGTTTCTTCAAAATAATAATAATAAAAAGAGCTATGATGTTGATGCACCAACAATTGCAATATAAGTATGCATTTTTTTTTTGTTCTCTTTCGTGATACTTTATTTCTCTTGATTTTTGGAATCAATTGAAGTAGTTGATGGTTGAATTTTTGAACCAATTCTCAGCCAGTATTTGCTTGACTTATCTTTTTCTTTTTAAATTATTTTTCTACAAAAATAAATTTTTAAATCACTGTTTAACTAAATATTGTGTAGTTTGATTTGAAAATTTTGATGTGTCTATTATTTTTTTTAAAAAAAAAACACCACTTCTCCAAGTTTGAACACTCTGTAAACAATTTTGTGGTTACGCCGGTTGTTTTTGCTCGTCACAATAAATGGTAATATTTTGTGGCTTAAATTTATATTTTTATATCATGATAACTTATTAGTTATGTTTTGTTAAAGGTGATAGATAGCGGACAATACCATGCTCTTACAATTTGGTTTAGTCCTTGACTCTTGTACATGTTATTTTGAGGTCATAAGAGTTTGCCTCAATTTGGTGTTTTAAGGCCCAAGTTAGGCTACTAATTAAATCTATGATACGATCATAGAAAAGATTTTGTTTAAGCAAATCAAGTATCTATCCTCTTTATAGGATTTACACCAATTGAAAAAAAGATAGTATATTTGGGAGTTTATTCCCTAAATGGTCACCTAAATTATAAAAATTATCTTCAAATATCACGTTTGTTTCATTTAGGAATACTAATTTCTGGGCATGCGCCTTGCACGTGTAACCCAATTTTATTGATCACAATTTTTTTTTAAAATTACATAAATATTAGTACTCCCTCCGTTCCTTTTTATATGTCATCCCTTTTTATAAATAGTTGGCCCATAATACTTCCTCTGTCCCTAATTACTTGTCCACTTTTCTCTTTTTAGTTGTCCCTAATTACTTGTCCATTTTGACAAATCAAGAAAGGACAATTTTTTTTTACCTATTATACCCTCAATTAATTACTTTGAAAAAGGTAGAACTTTTTGAAAAACTTAAGTTTTTAATTCATCCACTTCATAGTTAATAGGAGTAAAATGGTAAACTCACTAAGTCAATAATTGTTTTCTTAATAGGTGTGTCAATTCAAAAGTGGACAAGTAATTAGGGACAGCGGGAGTACTTGTCATTTCATAAAATCAATGCATAAATTAGCATATTGTTCATATTTTACCCTTGTGAGTTATTAGCCTTGAAAATATACATTTGACCAACTTAGAAAAGCTAAGTAAATGATTCTTGTTCATTGGTTAAAATAATTAATCAAAATAAATTAATTCATATTCACTGATTGAAAACTCGAGTTTAAAAAAAATTAAATAAGGGTAGAAGGGTAAAGTTACTATCACGACCTAGACCGCCAAGATTGACACCCACACTAACCCTCTAGTGGGAGAACTACTACTACAACCCGACTAAGCAACTTAAAGAAACTAAACCATTTAAAGATACGGAAATAGGTTTAAATGACGAATTAAATATAGAGTTCTCATAAACTCCGAAGGTTCAACAAAACAACTAAACAAGGTCTGCTAACAAGTTATTTTTATATATATATTTTCATATTTACTTAAAACAAAATATAGATAATGTTTTTATGTAACTTTTGATTTAAAATTTAAAAACTTAAGTTTTGAAAAAGATTTGAAAGAAATATTGAAAATAAAATTGATTATATTTTTTTGATGATTTTAATATTCCAGTATTAGAAAGAAAGAAAAAATAAATCATAAATTTGGTGGGCATTTAACCATATATAATTAGAAATTAAATATTTTTCATTTTACTAGAAATTTTTAAAATCAGAGTTGTGTTTTGTTATATATTTTTTTCACAAATGAGACAAAATAACATTTTATTTGAAATTTTAAACATGGAGGTTTAATTTGAATTTTTCATAATCAAAATTAATTTTTAAATAAAGTAAAAATTATTTCAGAAAAAAAAACGGGTGATATAGTCTATTTCTCCGCGCAAAGCACGGATAAGGTCACTAATATAAAAATAAATTAGAAGCGGAGAGTTAGACGGGCTAGGGTTGACTTATATTTTAATTTTTTTTAAAAATAGTATCAATTTTTTAGGAAGGAGTGGGGTAGGAGGTGAGGTCTGAATTTTTAAAAATATTTTATAAAAGAATTTAAAAAAAATAAAAGGACGGGAATTATCGGGGTGAGGTAGGGGAGGAGATGGTGGAGTGGGATGAAAAAAATATTTTAAATTTTATTTTTTTTAAAATAGAGTAACTTTTTTTGAATAGTAATACTTTAACTTTAGTTTTAACTAATATTAATAGTTTATTTAATTTTTGTTAAGGTGAAATATTTTTCCATATAGAATGTCATGTGGCAAGGTTTTTATAAATAAAAGAGAGAGTCGATTACACACACCATTAATGTGTGTTTCTCACACTAATAAGTGATAGCTTATCTATAAAATTCACACTCTCAATAGTTTAGGTATGACACTCGAAAAAAAGAAATAGCCCATGTGTGTTTTTGACATCTGTCGTATAAAAAAGAGAAAAGACATAAAGTGATACATGAATTTGTCCCAAATTTTCAAAAAGACACTTTAACTATGCGGGCATCCTATTACCCTACTAAATAATCTTGAACTGATATTGTTACATCATTTTTTGTCCACCTGACATGGAGAGTGTGTGCACTATCACGAAGAGAGTGAGCAACCTAAAATAACTAATATAATTTTATTTTTATAAGTATTTTATTATAAAATATGCTTTCTTATTATTTTAACTTTTTTTCCTTTTTATTTTTTCTCTTTCTTTCTTCTTCAAAAATTCATTGTCATCTCTATTAAACCTTCTCACTTTCAATGTCACCATTTTTACCACAATTTCACCTTCCTTTTCTTACTACTATTAATTTTACTCTCTTTAATTTTAAAACTTTATCTAAATATTTTCTTACATTTCAAAAAAATTGATAAACCCATTAGATTTCAAGATGATTAGGAAGTATCATATAATTTTTTTTATTCGATTTCAATTAAGTTCTTTCAATTTACGGGGAATTCATTCATTCTTTTAAAATTATCATTTCTAATTTTGAAGTTATATGAAAAGGAGTAATTGATGATACCTTCAAAATTTTAAATTTTCTTAGAAAAATAATTAGTTTTGTTATCAATAATTCAATAAATTTTAGAAAATAGTATGAATTCTTTTTTATAGAAAATCACTAAAATAAAGAATTTGACTGGAGAAGAAGAAGAAAAAGAAAAGAAAAAAAATGGGAGAGGGTTCAGTGGGGAGAGGGGTGAGGGTGGGAGGTGAAGAAAAAAAAAGAAAATTGAGGGATGGATCACTTGAAAGTGGAGGATGGAAGATGAAATCAAAATTTAAATAAATCAAAAAGTACGAGACAGAAATAAAGAAAAAAACTTAAAATGAAAAAAAATAAATACATTTTTAATTAAATTGACACTTGTGCAATTTTAGTTTGTACCAAACAGTGGAGAACAGAAAATTAACGGTGTGAAATTTAATTTTAGAAGCAATAATTTCTAGCCTTTAGATTTCATTTTGTCTAGGTGGCATCATCTAAAGCTATCACCGGACATTACTGGAGCTAATTTAACTGGATGGGATCCGTTTCCCGAATTGCATTTTTCAAATCTTAGTCTGACAAAACCTAAGTTAAATCTGATTTCATCTCACCATAGATGTACAGTAAGAGCACCTCTGCATTACTTCTCTGCAAAACTTGGGTTTCTAACACAAAAACACTCATCACTTGCAACGTTCTGGAGAACACTTATCTTCATCACCAACATCAACGCCATTGGTTCTGTTCCTTAGCTCAAGCTGGTAATCCACAAATTCACAATCTTTCTTTTTTCTTAAATTTATTTTTATGTTCAATTGTTCTCATGTGTTTGGTTGATCCAATATCATATTATATATATATACGTAAGACATATCGTTGACTCATTGGTTTAGTTTGGTGTTAAAGCTAGAAGATATCTAAGGTTCAATGTTACTTAACCATAATTTTAAGCAATAGATTTTATATTTCCCAAAACTATGCTTAGGTTGAGGTTCGAACTCCAAGAGACATCCATTGTCAAACAGTGTCATTTCGTTCAATATATCACTTTATGCATAGATATGATATACAGTAAAATTTTCTGACAAAGCGTGTCTAGTCAGAGGCATATCCAAGATTTTGAGATGATGGGTGCACTGTTATAAAAAGGTTGATTTATGATATAAATTTGATCGATTCGACATTTAGGTTTTTAGTACCGTTAAAATTTTAAAATTATAGGTCTAAAATTAATTCTTTATATATATATATATATAGCAATTACCACTTAGAGAAGTGTTAATTTTAGGAAGAAAAATAATATAAGATAAATATAAAATTCAAATTTCTAACCTCGCGGAGAGAGGTGCACCCAGTCATGATTGCCTTATGTGATACTATAAGTGTGGGTTCACACATCTATATTTCAATATTTTTTTAAAAATATAACACTACTATATATGATCTCGGGAGAGGACCATGGGTTCACATGAACCTGGTGACCCCCCCTAGATACGCCTCTGTGTCTAGTGACACCCCTTCGCTCAACATGGGTCAGCCCCTGCTGGTATAACATTACATACTTTGAAGGGATTTTTACCCTCTCCTCTTTGTCCACATCCCACCTAGTGCTGGGAGAGGGAGATTTTTGCAATATGCAGCCATGATGATAATGTGTTTTCTCTAACAATATGTATAATACTCACTGTCAGGTGTAATAAAGGTACATTACTGATGTCTATATTTGCATTTTCTTATTCATTTAGGTGCAAACACATTTCAGAAAATGAGTGATAATAGGTGCAGTCACGTTACCCGTGTTCTTTTTTGTGGGCCTCACTTTCCTGATTCTCACAATTATACAAGAGAATATTTGCAAGGCTATCCATTTGTTCAGGTGTTACTTTCTTTCTTTTACTGCTTCTTATTCCACAACAATGAAAGAACTTTTTGAGGCTTTCATATACTAGGGGATTTCACTTGGAAAAGAAAATGTCCCATACTAACGGTTTCGGGGACCAATGCATGAGTTCTTGTAGCACTTACCAGTGATGTCCTATCGATTAGTATTACACAGAAGAAATCAATTATAGACACTAATACTATTAGATCCGCTCTCCATAGACAAACTTGGGATTTGCGATCTCAGGTAAGATCAGTTCAAGATCATGGGATCCTTTTCTATCAGATAGGAAGGGCTGTATTTCTTCGTTGCACGAGACTTAATATTGGCTCCATTTCAAAGTTGTTCAATCATATATGTTCTTCTGGCATCCATAGGGAAATAAATAAAGGCAGGTTGATTTATAAACTTGTTTACATAATAGTGATGAAGTTCATAAAGCAACAGAGGATCTTGATGAATGATTAAAACATAATTGCATAATTGAAGTTTCTACATGGTTTCTGACTTTTTTGGTTTGCCTATTTTTTTCGATTTCTAAAGAAATTTTGATATTGCTATCTGGAGCGAGGTAGACGTTTGATAATCATATGCACAATCAGAATACATGAAAAGTGAGCCCTTATTTTAGGGGTAGTCATTGCATTCTCTTGTCAAAGATGAATTTATTTATTTGACTTCATATCATTCAAAAAACAGAGTTGAAAAATGTGTATTCTCTAGTATTTCCTATGTAAAATGTATACCGCCTTTATCTTGTTGATATACGTAGGGCTGGCAAGAGGTCCATGTATTGTTGTGTTGTAATTTGCATTAAGAGTTTCCTCTAAAGAAAAAGTAAATGCTATTTTCATACAACTCGTTAAAGATGCAGACAATTAATTTGATATGAGTGGAAACATTTGACAGCAAATAAAGGAAACTTGAGCCACAACAGAAGTTGTTATATACCATCATTTCAAAGGGAAACAAAAATGGTTATGTTTTTCACTTGAAGTGCCTACACAGGACAAATGGGACAAACAAAGGGTCAAGAAACAAGACTTTTTACAAGCATTGAAGCAAGGAAATTTACATATGAAAGATAAATCACCTGTGTAATAATTGGACAGTTTGGAGAGAGATGATCGTAAAACCTTAGAAAGAATTGAAATTCTTTGTTCAAGGTTGACTATTCCTTTTTATTTCATTTGTATTTCTTAGGTGACAAGCATATGTCAGTTTGTGTAGATTATAGGCTTCATTTTGGGAGGATTAGTAAATGACTGTACGTACACTAAATCAAATAGAGTAACAATAATACATCTACAGGCTGTACTGATAAAACTACTACTCAGTTATCAAATAAAAAAAAAAGCAAAAACATAAACAGAGAAACTAATTGTCTAGAGGTCTGTTTGTTACTTTACTGAGTATACTAAGAGCTGCTAATTGTACTTGTGCACTGTTTGCATGGTAAACATGCTACCTAATTATAAACTTGCAATATTTAAATCTAACTTCTTAATCTTCTTTACCATTTCAATATTTGATTCGCAGTTATTTTTCCTAACGTACAGCTAAAAATTAACTCCTAGAAAAGGTAAAACTCTTTAATTCTGCTATTCAATTTTTTGAGTGGTATCTGTCAGTACCTTCTTGCACTATCTTCTAAAAAGGGTCCAAATTACAAGTGATAATCAAATCTTGAATGATGATATATGCCTCCGTTGTAGGTTGATGATGTTCCACTTGAAAGTGTGCCTGCTGTGATTGGTGACTATGAAATTTGTGTGGTTAAAAGCTTCCGTATGAACTCTGATGTTCTCTCCCGTGCAAAGAGGATGAAGCTCATAATGCAATTTGGAGTTGGGTTAGAAGGTCAAATTGATTCTTTTTCTGTTTGTCTCCTTGCCTTATGCCTTTTGTTTTGTTTTGTTCTCCTTTATCTTGATATTATTTCTTTGGTAGCTGGATTCATTGTTAATCAGCCATTTTAAAGTTTCCAATTGCCTAAATACTTTATAATGTTGTTGTCTAAAGGTGTTGACATTAATGCTGCCACAAAGCATGGCATTAAGGTCGCCAAAATCCCAGGTGGTGCAACTGGAAATGCTGCTTCATGTGCTGAAATGGCCATATATCTCATCTTGGGCCTCCTGCGTAAGCAAGTTGGTTTGACTCTAATCTTATAATTCAAGGCTTTACTTCTTCTGAACTCTTTGAGGATAACACATAGAACATATTGTACTTCCGTTCTTCATAAAGTTGATAGATTTGGGATATATATCACTATTTTGTAAGAATAATTAATGCATCTGGTTTTGCAGTCTGTTTCAGTACTTGTCTGCTTGAAAGTTGTTTATATTTCTAATGTTAATGACTTCACTGGAGTGGATACGAGAGCCTAGAATCTCAACGAAATCTAAAGTGATTTGGACCGAGTGGTCAAATAAAGAGGGGTGTTGAGTACTTACTTCTACTTCTGGGAATCCCGTTGCTACTTTATCTTTGTGGTTCTAGAAGTGAAAGTATATGCCGATAGCTAAATGTATAGGTTTACTGAAGAGTATCTTTTGTTCTCATGTAAGCTATGTTGTTTCCCTTTTTAACTTGGCATCCCCCAAATGTTGCAGAATCAAATGAAAATTTCTGTGGAGCAGAAAAAGCTAGGGGAGCCAACTGGTGACAACCTGCAAGGGAAAACGGTGAGTTTCACTTTTTAATCCTGCAACTGTTGGCTGAGCTACAAATGCTTCATCAAACATGTTTACTTGACAATTAATTACCTTAATTGGTAAGGTAAATGGTGTGTATTTTGTGTAAAATTATGAAGTGGGGATTCTAATTTAAATTACTTAGATTAATTGCTGCAGTGCTGGTACAAAACACCCAGGATACTCCTAGGAGTAAGTACCTATATGGTATCCGTTTCTTTTCTTCTATTTTCCATTTTATTGCATAGGGGTATTGTATCCTTTTTTAGGATACAAGTATATACACATTGGGCACTTGGGGAAAAAGATAATAGTTATTTTATTTATTAACAAAACTTTATCAGTGGAGATGGGCAGTGGTCTACGATAGGGATGGGTGGAAGAGAAAGAAATGAGTATGAAATTTGTTTTTCCTTATCAAAAAAGAGCATAGGGGTATGGGGGAGGTCTTGGAAAGTGGTTCTTACACTATTACTTGTAAATTTGAATCACAAACCCAGAATTTTAGCTGCCATATATCTGGAGTGTACGCTCCTAATTGTTACAAGGAAAGGAGACCTGTATGGGAAGAATTGAGCTCAGTAAGGGGGTTGATGGAGGGACCCTGGGCAATGTGTGGGGACTTCAATGTATCTAGGTACATATCTGAGAAGAAGAACTGCAACAGAAGAACTAAGGGAATGAGAGAGTTTTCCGATTTCATAGAGGACATGGAATTAGTTGACATGCAATTAGAAGATGCTGCATACACATGGTTTAAGGGAGATCAACAGGAGGCAGCCTCCAGAATTGATAGAATCATGATTTCTAAAGAATGGGATGATACCTTCAACAATTTGAAACAGATTCCTCTTCAAAGGCTGGGCTTAGATCATATACCAATAGCGTTGATTACTGGTTGCTGGGAGAGGAATAAAAGCTACTTCAAGTTTGAAAATTGGTGGCTGCAGTCAGAAGGATTTGTGGATAGAGTTAGAGAGTGGAGGAGCTCCTTCAGTTACCCAGGAAGACCTGATTATGTTTTGGCATGCAAACTTAAAGCACTGAAACTTAAGCTAAAGGAATGGAAACAAGAAGAGGGTGGAAATCTGGGCAGTCAAAGAAGGAGATTGTTAGAGCAGTTAGCAGAATTGGATACAGAAAGGGAAATAAGAACTCTCACTGTGGAGGAAACGACAAAAAAGGCTGCAGTCTTACTTGAGTATGAAGAGCTAGTCAAGAAAGAGGAAGTTTCATGGAGACAGAAATCAAGAGTACTATGGTTGAAGGAGGGAGACAAGAACACCAAATTCTTCCACAAAATGGCAAATGCTCACAGGAGATATAACAATATAGATCAACTCATGATACAAGGAGAGGTTACTCAAGAGAAAAGCAGAATTGAAGGGGAGATAATAGCATATTATAAGAACCTGTATAGAGAAACACATCAATGGAGACCTTATAATAATGCTGAATGTCCAATGTTGACTGAAGAGGAAAAACTGTCCCTGCAAGGCAGATTTGAGGAGAATGAAGTTCTAAATTGCCTAAAGCTATGTGCAGCCGATAAGGCTCCTGGTCCAGATGGGTACACAATGGGTTTCTTCATCAAGTGTTGGGATGTACTGAAGAAAGACATCATGGACACATTTCAAAACTTTTATGAGCAAGAAGTCTTCGAGAAGAGTTTCAACGCTACCTTCATCGCACTCATTCCAAAGAAAAAAGGAGCCAACAAGTTAAGGGACTACAGACCAATTAGCCTCATAGGGAGCATTTACAAAATACTCTCCAAAGTTCTCACAGAAAGGTTGAAAGTTGTGATAGACAAACTGGTGGACTCACAGCAAATGGCTTTTATAAAAGGGAGACAAATTATGGATGCAGTGTTGATTGCTAATGAAGCTGTAGATTCCAGGATTAAGCAGAAGAAACCTGGCATTCTATGCAAGCTGGACATAGAAAAAGCATATGATCATGTGAATTGGAAGTACCTTCTGAAGATTTTAGAGATGATGGGATTTGGACAAAAATGGTTGAACTGGATTAGCTTTTGCATTTCTACAGTTAGCTTCTCTGTTCTGATTAATGGGTCCCCTGCAGGGTTTTTTCAAACTCAAAGAGGACTCAGGCAGGGTGATCCATTGTCCCCTTTCTTGTTCTTAATTACTATGGAGGGGCTGAATAATATGCTCAAGACAGCAAATATGAGAGGATGGATAAAAGGTTTTGATGTGGCTAGAGAAAATACAGAAAGCTTGGAGGTGACACATCTTCAGTATGCAGATGATACATTGATTTTTTGTGGAGCTGAGGAAGACCAACTGAAATACTTAAGGGTGATCCTGGTGCTGTTTGAAGGGGTATCCGGGTTGCACATTAACTGGATTAAAAGTTCTATGTATACTATCAATGAGGTCAACAACATAGACTTGTTAGCTTCAATTCTAGGGGGTGAAGTAGGTACTCTACCTACAACATATTTGGGTATGCCATTGGGAGCAAAATCCAAGTCCTTAGAAATTTGGAATGGTGTGATAGAGAAGTGTGAGAAGAAGCTGGCCAGATGGAAAACTCAGTACTTGTCAAGAGGGGGTAGACTGACCCTCATAAACTCAGTCCTAGATGCTCTCCCAACTTACATGCTGTCTCTATTTCCCATCCCACCAGGGATCACTAAAAGACTAGACAGCATAAGAAGGAAGTTCTTGTGGCAAGGAAACAAAGAGAATAGAGGTTTTCATCTAGTAAAATGGAATGCAGTGACAACTGGAAAGAAGAATGGTGGTCTGGGAATAAAGAATATGGAGCTACATGGCAAAGCACTCTTAATGAAGTGGTTGTGGAAATACTCAAATGAAAACCAAACACTTTGGAGAAGAGTGATAGGTGCCAAATATGAGAATCAAGATAGTTGGATGACTAAGATTGTGACCACACCTTATGGGATCAGTTTATGGAGATCCATAAGAGCATTATGGGAGGAAGTTAAACCCAAATTCAAGATGAAAGTGGGGAATGGGAACAAAATCAAATTCTGGAAGGATGAATGGCATGAGAAAGGTAACCTGGAAACTCTTTTCCCTGATATTTACAATCTGGCAATGTTCCAACAAAGAACTATTGCAGAACTATGGACACCACAAGGGTGGAATTTCATCTTCAGGAGAGAACCAAATGACTGGGAAGTGATGAGGTTGGCAGAATTCCTCAACTTGGTTGGACATTTTACTGGACTTCAGGCATATGAGGATATGCTTTGGTGGAAAGGCAACAATAGAGGAGAGTTCAAAGTGCATTCAGCTTACAGGCTGATGGATGAATCAAGCCAGCAGAGTCCCATCTGGCCTTGGAAACAAGTATGGAAGTGTAGAATCCCACACAAAGTCTCATGCTTTATTTGGCTGCTAGCTAAGGAAGCTGCCCTGACTCAGGATAATGTAATGAAAAGGGGGATAACCTTATGCTCTAGGTGTTTCCTATGTGGGGAAACCTTAGAAACTGTAAACCATCTATTTCTACACTGCAAATACACCCGGCAGCTTTGGAGGATTTTCTTGAGCCTTAAAGGCATATCCTGGACTATGCCTAGGAGAGTTACTGAGGCCTTGTACAGCTGGGAGGAGGCAGGTGCCCTTGCAAAAGACAGAACTAGATGGAGAATTATCCCTGCTTCAATATGGTGGGCAATCTGGAAAGAAAGGAATTCCAGATGTTTTGAAGGCATAGAAAATAGTGTGCGGGATGTTAAACTAAATTGCATTTTGTTGTTATGTTTTTGGTGTAATCAATTATACTCAAATGACACTGCCTCTATAGTTGATGTTTTAGACTCAATATAGAAATAGAGTAGGAGTGTCTAGAGTGCATCTGTATATAAGGTTTGAGTACAACCCATGTACTTTTGTGATATAATACATCGTTACCATTTTCAAAAAAAAAGAGCATAGGGGTATTGTATCCTTTTTTAGGATACAAGTATATACACATTGGGTACTTGGGGAAAAAGATAATAGTTGTTTTATTTATTAACAAAACTTTATCGGTGGAGATGGGCAGTGGTCTACGATAGGGATGGGTGGAAGAGAAAGAAATGAGAATATGAAATTTGTCTTTCCTTGTCAAAAAAGAGAAAGAAATGAGAATAGTGGAGGGGGAGGAGTAATGTCTCTGCTCAGAAATTGAGGAAGAAAATGGTTTATGACTTTTTTTGCATAGTAGTGTTGGAGAAGGAGGAGATAGGCTTTAATGAAAAAAGGCGCAAAGGGAAAAAATATGTACAAATATATATATTTAGTCCAAGGCTAATAATTATAAGCATGAATGACAAATATATGAACAAAGAAATTGATTTTTTTTTTATGATAAAGTGAAATATCAATTGTTTAGTGTCGCCTCTTTAGAAGAGGCTCATTGACAAGGAAAAGTATGCCTTAGAACCTTGATGATGATGCTGAACTGCACATTAATTGAGACGGAGCGCTTAACATGTTTTGAGCCTCGCTTTAGGGCTTAAGTGCGGCTTGTACAACACTGGTAGGGCAATTAAGAGACATGCAGGTCAAAGGGGTTTGAAATGTAGGTTTTGAGCCAGTTCATGTATTTGGATGAAACTTTGTGAAGTTGAGGGGCCGGGATGACAAATCGGTGCTAGTACAAGTGTCTATTAGGCTGCTACTGGGCTCCATGTAGCTCCGCCCCGGCTTGATGTACTGAACTTGATCCAGGTCATGGTCCCTCCCCTCTCCCGCCTTCGCTAGCTCGTACAACTTATTATCTCCCTTTGCCCTCTTATTCTACATATAAGCATTCAAATGTTGCCTTTTTTGTAGTCGAAATTGCTAACTTTGGCTCCTTCCTCGCCATCTTATACCTTTTCTTATATGTCCGCTTTTCCTCCGTCCTTACTCTCCCCCAACTTCGCATACACCACTTTTTTTGCCTTCACCTTCCCTTGGACTTCTCCATTCCACCATTTGTCCCCTCGATGCCCACCTAATCTATTTCTCTAGACCCCGAACACCTCTCTAGCTGCCTTCCTAATGCAACTAACACTCCTATCCCACATACTGTCGCATCCCCACTACTCCCCTAAGCCTCTGTAGCAATCAACTTCTCCTCCATCTCTTGGGCACTGACCATAGTCAAGCTACCCCATTTGATCCTAGGTGGTCACCCACAACCCACTTCTTCCTCTGTCTCTTGATCTCCAAATCCATCTTCAAGAGCTTATGTTGGGTTGTAAGATTCTCACTTAGAAAAACCTTACAGTTTTAACATAGACGTTCATCATCCTTCCTAAGGAGCAAATAATTATCTGTGTCTTAGCACCGTTCTATAAAAAGTTACCAAGTGTTCCTCCTCCTTTGAGAAACTCGAATTGACTACCTCTAACCCAAGCGCTCTTGGTGAAATCCAAAAGCGAGACTCCTCCTTCATTCTTGTACTTGAAACCAAAACCTCCTTGCACATCGTCATAGCCCCTCGGGGTTGATCTGATGTGTCCATTGTCCATTGAAATCTCCTCCTATGAATACATCTTACAGATATGTTGGGCTTTAAAGGGCTCATCATTCAGTCCTATGGTATGAATACATCTTAGATATGTTGGGCTTTAGAGGGGTCAACATTCATTCCTACATACCATCCAACCATTCTATATATAGAACTTGCCTTTCGCGTTGTTAGGTATCTTCCTTTTACATGTCACTCTTGTAATGCGCCTCCATTTTGATCATCATATATTGATTTTATGGGTTACTTCTTCATCTATCATGTCATTTTCTCAGGAAGAGTGGACTTATATCTGAATTGTTTGCAAATGTACCATTATCCTGTCTAATTCCAACTTCACCTTCATTCTTTTAATGGGACTAAACACACAGTGCACATTCAAATTTGCTAATATCAAGTGGAGTAGTTCTAATAGATATCACAAATGAAAAGACTTTAATGGCATTGTTGCGAGCTTGGATATTGTCGATGACTAGGTCTGGACGAATTTACAGACCATCAAACTTGTGTAAGAATCACACTTTTTTTTATGTCTTAGACAATTTCTGCATTATCATATAGGTGTTTATCCTGGGGTTTGGAAATATCGGGATACATTTGGCAAAGCGTCTGCGTCCATTTGACGTGAAAATACTTGCTACGAAACGAAGTTGGGGCAGGCTTGCACAGGACTCGAGCAAATCCGAAGGTAAGAAAACTTTGTGAATTTCATTCATTTCTAAATATTGATAGGAACCGCGTATCTATGTTTCCAGCACCGTCTGTTGAGAATGGTGGCTACTCTGACCTGGTCGACGAGAGGGGAAACCATGCTGATATCTTGAAGTTTGCAAGCAAAGCTGATATTGTTGTATGTTGCTTAGCTATGAACAGTGAAACTGTAAGACTGCTCTTTCTCTCTGGCTGGTCAGGAAATCTTGTGCTTTCTGATGATCAATATATTTTGCCAAGCTTACCTAAAAATATGCTGCTCACTTGCAGATTGGCATCGTGAACAACGATTTTATATCTGTCATGAGAAAGGTTTGTCTTCAAGTGGAAATCTCCTTCCAGAAACTTGGGGGGTCAGGGGGAAGTTTGGAACCGTGTTAAATTCTATTCCTCCATGGGGGAAATCAGTGGAGAATATAAAGGGTGGCAAATGGGCTATGTGGGTTAAAAATGTGTTGAATAAATAAATAGGCGGGTTATGACGGGTGTGTTGAAGATGGGTAAACAATGGGTTACCCATCTTTTTATATCTCATGAAAGTTTGCATGCTCTTGTTTGGTGCAGGGTGCCATTCTGATTAATATCTCTCGAGGTGGTCTGTTGGATTATGATGCTGTTTTAACTCATCTCAAATCGGGACATTTAGGAGGTTTAGGAATTGATGTGGCTTGGACTGAACCATTTGATCCTGATGATGCTATCCTCAAATTTCCAGATGTTATAATCACACCCCATGTTGCTGGTGTGACAAAATTGTCTTATAGAGGCATGGCCAAGGTAAGTCCCTAAGTTTTTTTATATATATATTTTACTCAATTCAGGCTAGTTTATTATTTGTTGGACATGTTGAAATCGAACTTGTAATATGAGAGTAATTGTTAAATTACAGGTTGTTGGAGACGTTGCTCTTCAACTCCATGCAGGAAAACCTTTTACAGGAATAGAGATTGTCAATTGAACCAATCAGTATGATGAAAGAAACATTTCTTGCCATTGCTCAAAGTAGTTTCTTTTCGTTTCATATTTATCTCTGTACTGGCACAAGTATTCAAATAAACTAAGGTCTAATTTGCTTAATTGTTTGCACTCACTTAATAAAGGTTTGAATCTTTTTCTGCGTATATATCAGGATCTACCCCGATCAAAACCAAAAGAGGCAGGTAAACTACAAAACCTAGAGCCTTGTTCATCTTACCTAGTACATCTATGATTCCTCAGGATCATCTTTCTTAGTTTTGCAGTTTCCATCTTTGTTCCAGCATGCAATAACTTCAAAGGTTCTTTTTGGCATTGTCCAGCTAGAACCCCATTATACAGTCTACTGCATCAGCGGAGACCGTTGAAAATGTGAAAGACGTTACGAAGAACTCATACTTACCAGATTGAGAACCTATAAAAGAACAAGAGCAAGCAGTCCTCATACAGTTAGGGATGGCAATGGGGCGGGGGAGGGGGGGGGGGGGGGGGGGGGGGGTCACCGGGTTCACATGAACCTTGCTCCCCTCCCGAGATCATATATAGTAGAGTTGTTTTTTTAAGAAATTATTGAAATATAGATATGTGAACCCACACTCGGAGTATCATGTAATGGATGATGATTGGGTGCACCTCTCTACATGAGGTTAGAAATTTAAATTTTATATTTATCTTGTTTCATTTTCCTTTCTAAAATTATATAACACCTCTCTAAGTGGTTATTGGTAGCACTTTTGGCATTTTAATTAATTCATATATATATATTAATTATGGACCCTATAATATTAAAATTTTAACGTTTTTTTAGTACTAAGAACCTAAATGTCGATCAAATTTATATCTTAGATAAAAAATTACATCCATCATCTCGAAATCTTGGATACGCCTCTGTCTGAGATTGATGAATTGATCTCATAGCTGCCTTGTAGTTCTGCTATGTACAACCAATTGATTTATTGTCTCTGCCTCTTGTTCACAGAAGTACCACTTTGAACATACTTGTTTTCCTCTCTTTCTAAGATGACAAAATACATGAATAGATCCTTTAATTTGGCCTCAACTCATATTTATGTCCTTCAATTTTGGGTGTGCACAAATAAATACTTGTATAAAGTTGAACAAATAGACACTACGTAGAGTTCTAACCTCCTGAGGGAAGGAATGTTTCTGTTTATGCATAAAGTTGTATAACGTTTAAATACATAAATAATGTTTCGATTTATGTATTTCAACGTAGAACGTCAGAATGTGGAGGGAAGGAAAACAGTGATATGAAGGCTTGTGCGTATAATTCTAAAACTTTAATAGAGTTGTTGATTTTTATGTAAATCGATGTTGTTAATCATGAAAAATAAATTATTTGTAAATTGATTTTGATGAATAATTCGTATGTTGAATGACAGTAGTGTTTGTATAATTGTTAAAACGGAAAATTCAATATGAAAGAGTATATTACAGCATTTCTAATTCGTGAATTTATAATGATCGCCGTGTTCTGCATGCTGGATCTTCTACTATTCTATGTTCTTCCCGAAAGTGTGCTAATCCCTATGTTGTGCGGAGCTGAGTATCTTCTATTCGCTGACTGGACAGCCCTTGGGTTACTACGGATCTTGGTCATTGAAAGGTTGCACATATAACCAAATCAAAATTATCACCAAATATAAATTGAATTGTATAAATTAACTTGATTATACCTATAAATTTGATACATTCTTGGTTATTTCATGGTGTATGTGTTGGTTTAAATAATCTATTTTGTATCAAATTGAACCGTACACCATATTTTCACTATAATGTACATTCATGCAGAATATAATTAATTAAAAAATTATATATAAATTAATTGTATGAATGCATTTAGTTAACTATAGTTTTGTATTGGTCATTTATTATGTTAATATTTTTTTAGGATAACAATGTTAAATCATCATATGCACGTGGTGTAATTAAATTATTTTAACAAATAAACTGATAATTCTTGGTTAGCTTGTGGTGTAAATTATGATGTATGTTGTGCATAATATATCAGATTTGAAGTGTACACCACATTGTCACCATAATATCTTAATTAAATTCTGCTAATTTAAAAAAAAAAATTGTAAATAATTAATTATATTATGATGTTATGCATGTTGTAAGTTTGTTTGTGTCTATCTATTTATAGAATTATGTCATAGGAATGTATATGAATTTCAAGATTGAAGGAGTGAAATATGACGCAATCACGATATTATTGTTGAATGCTATTTTCAATTTTTTTAATAAACAATTTTTTCCAAAATATTATTTAATATTATAAACGATCTGCAGTATTATTCGAGAATGGTGTCATTTTTACCATTATTAAACACTCTTTATTGTTGAATTGTGGTGTTATAATAGATGATATTCGTTGTGGTTTAAATAAGATAATATCTAACAAAAAAGATATAAATCACTTAACGCAATGTTTATCTATTAGAAAGTATTTTATAGAATAAATATTGATATAACAACTTATACCATATATCATATTTATTTGCCATCATATAATATACTATTTTTTTAAATTATTATAGAACCAAACTTGGTATCAATGTACCTTTTATTATATCATCCTAATGTTAATGCATATAATACACCAGTATTTATTCTATAAATAATTTCTAATATACCATATTCTTAACAAATACACAAGTGTAACCTCTTTCTCCTTGAAATTTGAAAATGAAGAATGAAAGCAAACAAACCAAAGGGTATTACCAAGAAAATATGGTATGAATACCTTCTTCTGGCCCTATAAAATCAAATCGAAAATCGAGTCAAATCGGAAAAAAAATCTGACTAATGATTTGGTTTGGTATTGAAAAAAAACCCGACTATACTTGAGTTGATTTTGTTTTAACTAAAAAAAGTCAACCTGAGACCAAACCAACCCAACATTTTATATATAATTTTTAAAATTTATTTTATAATAAAAGTATTTACTTTGATGTAAATTCTAAATCTTACTTATATGTTTTCATAATTTTTATCTTTTAACATATTTTTTCAAGTTTTTTTAGGCTTAGAATTTTGAATGGTTCAATAAAGGTTATAGTTCATAGATATTAGTAACTCTAATAAAGCTCAATTCGAAATCAAATCAATACTATGCTAACAAAATAAATTAATTCAACACTAAGAATGACAATAATATTGAATATTTGTTCTTTAGTTTTAATTTAAAATACATAATCTCATGTAACTAATACTTATTAGATTTATTTTAGCATTGATTTAGTACTTTTAATTATGATCAGTTTCATTATGACTTTGCAATATTTATTTTATATGATGATTTCATAATTATTTTTTATTGAATATTTTAGTGTCATCACTCATCTCATATTTTGTGTTATTTTCTTAAGAAATAGCTTAGATAGTTGTATTTTGGTTGGGCTAAAGAAATATTTGGAGCACAAGTTAATTATATGTTTGTTTGCATACTTTACCGGAAAAATCCAAAAACCTGGAAAAATTCGAGGTTTATTAGTTTGGTTTGATTTAAAATTTTAAAAATTCGACACAATGGTTTGGTTTGGTATTTGAAAAACCCGAACCAACCTAAGGTTGAAAAATTCGAAAAAACCCGAGTTTTATTAGTTTGATTTGGTTTACAAATTTAATTTTTTTACTCAAATGATTTAATTTTGATATTTAAAAAACCCAAACCAATCCGATCATGTACACCCCAACCTTCTTCTACCTTGAAATTAACGTTGAAATTGATAAAAAAATCAATTAAATGGTCTTCCTTTCTTCAAAAGGGAAATAAGAAAGAGAAAATGAAATCTTTAATAAAGAAACGTCTTCAAATATTATTGCGATTGAAATTTTAAAAATTAAATAAAAATAAATTATGACTTCCACAAAATCAGCACAGTAAGTAAAAAAAGGCCAAACACATATATAGCCCTTCTAACTTGTCCACATTTTTTATTTTGATACTTTATCTTAGCCTTGTTCCATTTTAATCCTTAAACTCCATTTTTTATGTTCCATTTTAACACGAAATATTATTTTATGATTTCTTTATTTTTATATATATTTTTCAATGGCAACTTCTTATTTTAAATTGACATGTATTAGTTAATTTTAGTTAAAAAATTAAAAGTTAACAAAAAATATATATTTTTTAAAAATAATAATTTATTTTTAAGAGTGTTATGTATTTTTGTGTGAAAAATAACCGACGAATTTTCTTTCTTTAAAATCACTGACAACCTTATAACAAAGTCAGTCGAGTTGTAACATTGTTTAGTAGTGTTATTAGCAATGAACAAGAGTCTTTTTTTTAGTAGTGTTATTAACAAAGTCAGTCGAGTCTTTTTGAAGATGGGTTTTTTTATTCGTATTGATTTATATTAAAAATTAAAAGTGAGTATTTGCATTAAATTTAGATAGCCTAGATGATAAGAAAAAATAAATAAGTAGGGTTATTTAATTTGATTGAATGTTTAAGAAAGAAAATCAAAGAACTTTCGTAAAAAATAAATAAGTAGTGTTATTTAATTTAATTGAATGTTTAAGAAAGAAAATCAAAGAACTTTCGTCAATTTATTTTCATGTAAAAATACAGAGAAATATCAAAAAGTAATATTATTGTTTGAAAATTTTTATGTTCGTTCGAGAATGTTTAATTTTTTTACGAAAATTAACAGGCACACGTCTATTTTTAAAAAATAAGAAATTGCTATTGAAGAACATAAATAAAAACAAATCATAAAAAATAGTATAAGTGTTTAAATGGTACATAAAAAATGGAGTTTAAGGGTTAAAATGAAACAAGGCTAAGTTGGAGTGCCAAAATGAAAAATGAGGACAAATTTGAGGGGTGTGTATGTGTTTGGCCTAAAAAAAACTAGATATAGAAACATGTATAACCATGCAGTTTTATGAAGTTGTCATATTTATAATTAACAACTCAATATTATAAATAAAAATAAATAAATTTATATTATGTAAATTCAATATTATATAATAGACTCATCTTCAAGCCGGAACATAATGAAAGTTCGGCACATCAAAATGCTCACAAACAAATATCCTATCATTACCAACAAGGGTTGTGATGGAGTGATAAGTACTCCTTCATTCTTAATCAAGAGGTCTCGGGTTCGAGGCTCCTTAGGTACAGAGTCGCCTTTGTTAGAGAGCGTTTTCGCCCCAATGTGAGACTTTCTGACGCGAATTCGAATTTAGTCGGGCTCCAATATAGATACCAAAAATTGAATGGAAAACAAGAAAATCCCTACCAAATCATAGACAAAAAGGCTGGAACACCCTGGTTTTTGTCCAAATATAAAACCTAAATTCCCCACAAAGAACTAACACATTGGCCACATCTAACTCATAAGGAACATTAAAAATTGTAGAACACTTAGCACCACACAAGGGTGAAGCTGGCTTTATACGTTAGAATTTAATAATTTTGATTTAAATTTTATATTTATCATGTATAGAAACTTATTTGATATGCATAGCTATAAAAATAAAAAATCCAATAATCAAGAATAATACTAGTAATTTAAAATTTATAAACTAAAAATTCGGATTCCACCTCTGAGTCACCTAAAATACCACTGCCAACCCACGTTGTTGTTCTCTTTCCCTTTAATTAACTGACTCTTTCTCTTTTACTTTTGTTTTGTGTCAGTTTTTCAAAGTCAGTATCTATCAATGAAACTTTTAGAAAATCATAACTACCAATTTTGACATCAATTGGACTTTTTGACAAAAATAAAATAAAAATCACTACCACTACCCATATTTGACCTCAAGTGGAAACTCTTGGTGGTGGAATTTCTCAATAAAAATCACTACAACTACCCATTAGTGTATATGTGAAAGTTGAAAGAGTATATTTGAAAATTGAATTATATTTGAATGTGCATTTAGCTTGAATTTTTGAGTATTGAAAAGAATTTTACTTGAGAAACAAGTCAAAAATACTGTTTCA
Organism: Solanum tuberosum; assembly: GCF_000226075.1. Taxonomy (NCBI): domain Eukaryota; kingdom Viridiplantae; phylum Streptophyta; class Magnoliopsida; order Solanales; family Solanaceae; genus Solanum; species Solanum tuberosum. Next base: position 379,691 of record NW_006239275.1, on the reverse strand, counting down.
TCGAGTGTAAGTGTTCATTTGAAAAAATAATGAGTAGGAGGATCTAACTAACTAACTAACAGAGCCAAGTATAAGAATTCCTCGTGTCATTCCGCTCATATATAACCATAAACTATTTTCTTACAAAAATAAAATAAAATAAATTTGAATAGACAAAGGGATCCTAAGAAACATATAACATGGGCAAAAGGAAATCCCTTTGTACCACATAACCATAGTACTATAATATGAGTAATTTCCAGACCCATTTGCTGTCCTTTTGCCTTCTTAAATAAGTTAGTTTGTTTAATAATACCTTTGTTTGTTCTCTTTTGTCCTTTTTCTCAATTTTAATATCCATTGAAATTACTCCATCTAATACCTATCTTTGACATTAAATTAATTTTCATGAAGACTCTTGGTGGAAACTCCTTTAAATTTGTTGACTTCTTGTACTTATTTTATACACATACATATACACATCATACACACCAAAAGACAAACTTTCAATCAATTAAAAATTAGTTGAATATGCACTATCCAAATCAACTTACCTAAAAACTATTTTTTAAAATAATTACTCCCTCTGTCTTAATTTATGTGACTTATTTTCCTTTTTAGTCAGTTTAAAAAAGAATGACACATTTCTATATTAAGTAACAATTTAACTATAAAATATCTATTTTATCCTTTAATGAAATGATTTACAGCCACACAAATTTCTATCATTCATTTTGGACCACAAATTTTAAAAAATTTCCTTTCTTTCTTAAACTCCGTGCCGAGTCAAACTACCTCACATAAAATGAGACGGAGGGAGTATATGGTATCAAAAATCTACTTGTTCAATTAATTTAGATTTTCATCATATGTTGAAATATTCTCCACTAGATCAAGTTGTTCCTTTTTAGAGCTCGAAACCACGATAAAGTTAAAGGTTATTTGAGGGGATATTAAATAATATGACATATTGTGTATAGTCCTTTCCTTTAAATTAAATTGTCAAAATAGAAATTCAAGAATTTGGTGCATAAGGAGAAGAAAGTCTAAGGTGTGTGTAAAATACAAATGTGTACACCTTGAAGTACTATAGAACACTTGCATGGAGTAAGTCCACAATAATCCTACAACTTTACTCTACAAAAAATAGAATTTCTAAAAAGTCAAAAGGTTTATACACAATTCAATTTTGTATATTGTGGAAAAATGAAATTCCATATTTTCCTATTAGCAAGTCCACCATGTTGCTAATACGACCAGAACAAAGGCGAATTCAAAAGTTGAAGATGATGGATGCATCATAAAAGACTAATACACATTAATTAAAGTATGTCATATCATAGTGTTTCTTACAATGATTTTATCAAACATAAGAACGATAAAAACTAAGTATTTATATAAATATTAATTAGATGACTTTGATCGCAATGTTTGCTTTGTGGAGTGATAGTAGTCAACTCTACGCTTTGTGGAGTAATAGTAGTCAACTCTACTTTGCACCATGAGGTCGCGCATTCAAAAAACATTTCAACCAATTCACCCAACTTACTTTGGCATCTTAGGGTGTGTAAGAAAATACATGTTCATATCTCAAGAGATGTATATATAATTTTTTCAAAGTTAACGAGTGAACTTGCATCTATACCCTTCTACCTAGGTCCGCCTCTGCAGCTAACCTCCCTTTATATAAGAGTGACAAAAATAACATAGTAAATACGTGAATAAAATATGAAAGATCTTTAAAATATTATTTTTTTTAAATCAAATTCTAACCAATCATAAGAGACATTTCATCATACGTTAATTTCAGCTGACACACCTTATGTGTGTTCAATTTATATGTTGGAGCCTTGGACACATAATCCTCTATACTATTAATTGTTTTATGACATAATCAAATAATTATATCAAAAAAGGTTTGAACCAAATAAACAAGAGAACCAAATCAAACTTGTTTTGATTCAAAGTGAATTGTACCTTTTTAAAATAAAAAATTGAAAAGTCAAAACTTTACAATCTAATCGAAAAATTCAATTCACACCCCTAATTATATTGAACTTAATATTTGAGAGAAGTATCAAAAACACCCCTACACTTGACGCAAATTATTAATTTCATTCTCGAACTATTAACAGCCTTAAAAACACCCATCTACTTGACTAACTAAACTTAGATACACCCTTGATATGCTTCCGATATGCAACATATCATAGCAAGTGGTCTCAAACCCTTGTAGGAGCATGAAGTTCTTAATAAAAATCGAGAGAAGTGTTGAAAACACCCTTAAACTTGACTAAAGTACTTTAGGGGTGTATTTCACTAATGTTGCAAGATCGGGAGTGTATATAGTTTCAATTAGTCAAGTAAATGAGTGCTGTTAAGGCTGTCAATAGTTCAGAGATGAAACTAATAATTTGTGCCAAATTTAAGAGCGTTTTGATACTTCTATCCAATACACAATGAGTACCGTGAGTGGGAATGTGATAAGGAGTAGAAAAATATTACCCTAAGAGAAAGGGAACTCATAATTTCCCTCCTAATTAAAGTACTCCCTTAGAACAATTTATATCTTACTTTTTTTTTAGTTGATTTTAAAAAGTATTTTTTAAAAAAAACCTTTTAAATTTTAAAATTTTTAATAACAAGATTAAAAAATATTTTAGTATATTCTACCTAACTTTAAAATCACAAGATTTAAGATTTTCTTTTTTTCATTTTCTTAAATTTAATGTTTTTTTCCGAATAAATTGAAGCACGCAATAAGAAACATCCAAGTTTGCCCACATCACAGTCACACATTTTCATCCAATGATTGACTTACCTTCTTATTCTTTAGTCCCTTTGACAACTTCAACACTCAAATTCTTTTTTCCAACTGCTAATTTAAACCCCACATTCACACTGCAAAAAATAACAGTACCATTTCTGCAGAAAGAAAAAAAAAAACAAAGATGAATAGATATTCAAGAATCAACAGTAAAAGCAAAAGCAAAAGAAAATCAGTAGCTATAGATTTCTCTGATCATCTTTCTCTTTCAATAACTGAAACCCCACCAATAACATCTCAACCCCATGAAGAAAAAAGCAACAAAAATGATGAAAATATTATAAATGGGGAAGAAGGGGATGGAGAGATGTTTGGAGTTATTTTAGAAAGAAGTCGCTCTGTTTCATCATACAAATCCATGACGGAGAAAGAAAGAAGTAGTACTTCAATGAAAAGATCATCTTCAGTTTCATCTTCATCTGTAGGAGGAAGAGGAGGAGGAGGATATTGCAGAATTCATCATCAAAATGATAATAATCCTGTTTATGATGAAAAAACTGAGAATTTTAATGTTCACAAGGAGAAAGGCAATAAGATTCTAAGAGCTTGCATCAAATTGCTTCGATTTAGATGAATTAATGTTGGTTTTCATGATTTATTTATGTCAGATTAACTAACTAGTATTTGTTAACTTCTTTGTTTTATGCTTTAATGTCCCTTTTATTTCATATCTGTTTGAAGTATAAGATGATTGTGAATATGTGACCAATTTCTAATTGGAGGAACTATTCACACTCCTCTTTCTAGTAATATAATACATATTATACAGAATGAGCTATGATAAGAAGATGAATGAAATTTTTTCGTCCTTGAATAAATATTTCAGTTTCAGAATCAATAATGAAAAATCTCCTCATAACATGCAAAATTCTAGCTTCAATTATTGAAATTACTGGGCAATTGATTTCGCTATTACTCGATTTGAGAGTACTTTTGTTGACAAGATTGGTTTGGAAAAGCTATTATTCAACTTTGTTACACTTCCAGTAAACTAGCCACGCATATACAATCCTCTCATCTGCCATTATAAATTTACATGAAATATTTACCGTTGGTGTTGTTGCTAAAAGAAATTTGATACATTGATGGATTCTTAATTGCTTTCGCTGAAGTCTGCATCGATAACTTCTCCATCTCCATCATCTTTGCCGGTGGAACCAGATGCTCCGGTTGTACCAGAACCAGGAGAAGGACCAGAACTGGCAGGACCAGCAGCAGCACCTGGCTGGCTGTATAGAGACTGTCCCAGCTGCATTACTTCTTGGTTCAATGCAGCCATCGCGTCCTTAATGGTTTGAGTAGAATCACTGGAAATGGCATCCTTGAGCTCTTTCAGTTTGGATTCCACTTTGTCTTTAACGTCAGAAGGCACCTTATCTCCCAGCTCTTTTAGCTGCTTCTCGGTTTGGTATACAACAGATTCTGCTTGGTTCTTTGCGTCTATGGCTTCTCTCTTCTCCTTGTCCTCTCTAGCAAACTTCTCAGCTTCTTGAACCATTCTATCAACCTGAAATTTCATTTCATTAAAAGTAACATCAGTGAGAAATGTGTCGTAGGATTAAATAATAACCACAATTACAAATCCATCTGTGATTAATATTTCACACAGTTCGTAACATGCAACTTAAGAATCCACTTAAACTATTGTGCAATACTTGATAAGGTGCGAGGAAAGATCAGGGAATGCAATTTGTATCTTGTCAGGCATTTAATCACACTTACATACTTGAAATATGGTAGCTGTGCTATTAAAAGAATGTCCTCTATTCAGCAAGGGAAATAACAGATTTGTTGAGTGTACCTCATCTTTGGGCAAAGTGCTAGCACCAGTTATGGTAATGTCCTGCTTCTTTCCTGTACCCTTATCAGTAGCCGTGACAGAAAGTATACCATTGGCATCGATGTCGAATTTCACTTCAATCTGGGGAACACCCCTGGGAGATGGAGGGATTCCATCTAGGCGGAACCTTCCAATAGACTTATTATCTTTTACAAACTCTCTTTCACCTTGCAGCACATTAATCTCAACACTGGGTCTTAGGCCTAACTCACACCCCAAAAGCTAGCTCCAGTTATGGTAATGTCCTGCTTCTTTCCTGTACCCTTGTCAGTAGCCGTGACAGAAAGTATACCATTGGCATCGATGTCGAATTTCACTTCTATCTGGGGAACTCCCCTGGGACCTGGAGGGATTCCATCCAGGCGGAAACTTCCAATAGACTTGTTATCTTTTACAAACTCTCTTTCACCTTGCAGCACATTAATCTCAACACTGGTTTGCCCATCTGCTGCAGTTGAAAAAACTTCTGATTTTGAAGTTGGTAGTGTTGTATTTCTTGGGATGATTTTGGTCATAACTCCACCCAGAGTTTCCAGACCAAGTGACAATGGAGTTACATCTAATAACACGATGTCACTAACATCTCCAGCCAAGACACCAGCCTGAGAATATAAAAGAGAATAATGTAACCGGATCACAATATTGCACGAGTCTAATTATTGCATGAAATCTTAAGACGATGATTTGAAGAGAGAGAGAGAGAGAGAGGGGAAAGCCACAAATGACAATGGAGTTACATCTAATAACACGATGTCACTAATATCTCCAGCCAAGACACCAGCCTGAACTGAAGCTCCAAGAGCAACCACTTCATCAGGATTGACAGAAACATTAGGCTCTTTACCAGTCATCTTGCGGACAAGGTTTTGAACAGCTGGTATTCGTGTTGATCCACCAACAAGAACTACTTCATCTATATCTTTGAAGGAAAGGCTGGCATCCTTTAAGGCAGTTTCAACTGGTGTCTTAAGCCTGTGAAGACAAATTCAATCGGAGTTGTCAAGTCAGAAGGACAAACAGTGAAATCTTAGGAACAAGATGATTATGCAGATGGACTATTACAACAGTTTACAGAAGCAAGATCATCTCAAAATCTAAGCTATTGCACAGCTGAAACCTATATTTTCATATCAACACCCCCATACTAATTGACAGGTAATTTTGTGGACAAAATTGGTACCTGTCCAATAAGTCTGAGCATAACTCCTCAAACTTGGCCCTTGTAAATGTTGTGTCAATATGTTTCGGACCATCTGCAGTAGCAGTGATGAATGGCAAACTGCACAAAAAGAAAAGGTACATTCAATGAAAGCCTGTTAGAGCAGAAGCAGCAGTTTCACCCTCAATTTTTTCCAGAAGGGAAGGGGCAGCAAAAGGAGAAAGAACCAGATAGTACTGAGATACCTGATATTAGTTTGAGTCAAGGATGACAATTCTATCTTTGCCTTTTCAGCAGCTTCAGTAAGACGTTGAAGCGCTTGTTTGTCTTTTAGAAGCTCTATCCCTTCTTCTTTCCTAAAAGTATCAGCAAGCCAGTCCACAATTCTCTGTTTGATAGAAAAAAGTGTAAGCATTGTACAGAAGATGCCCCAAAACAAGAAAAAAAAAACAAGATGCATGCGAGCAAAACAAAGGTACTGATGATTTAATACCTTATCAAAATCATCACCTCCTAAGTGTGTGTCTCCTGAGGTAGAAAGTACCTCAAATACTCCATCTCCAACCTCAAGAACTGCATCATAGAAGTTGACATATGAGTTAGTGTAGATAAAACGGCACATTTAGTTAGAATTCTACCCTTGAGCCTTCATAGCACTGTTTTTCCTTCCCTCCAAATTGTTGATGTTCTAGGATGGAATACATAAGTAAAAACAGTAATGTATCAGCTGTCATCATCACTTAGATCACACAGCATACACCACAGAGGTAATCGAATTATGCTCAAGTCTATAATACAACCCAAAACCTAGTACCAAGGAAGAAAACTCTGGAAAAGCAAGATTCATATGATCAGGATGTAGTAAAAATCCTTTTTATATTATTATGCTTATGTTAATAACAATAGTCATCTAAACTATAGGTAAGAAGCACAGAGCCAGTATTGAGATTGAAGCCAGATCTTGCCTCGAATAGTCTTCACATACCTGATACATCAAAAGTACCACCTCCCAGGTCAAAGACTAGAATGGTTTCATTACTCTTCTTCTCAAATCCATAAGCCAAGGAAGCAGCAGTGGGTTCATTGATTATGCGGAGAACATCTAATCCGGCAATGCGACCTGCATCTTTTGTTGCAGTTCTCTGGGAGTCATTGAAGTATGCGGGTACTGTAATCACTGCTTTAGCAACTTTATCATTCAAGAATTTTGAGGCATCATCAACAAGCTTTCTCAAGACCTAAGAATCAAAAATTAAGCAATTCCTTAGAATAACAAGAAAAGAAGCATGATGGTTTTCAAATATGCATCATTGAAGGTTCAAATTCAATTACTATTGAAACAGGTAAATACGGATATGTCTAATGACTCCATCCATCCCAAATATGTAACCGTACTTACTTTATAATCATACCAACTTTCAATGGTTCAGTTAAACAAATCAAATTCCACAGATAATTTAACTAAGAGATTGAAAGATAATAAAACCCACAATAGCTAGCTTCAACTCATCACTGATTCCCCATTCATATTAGCAGTGCTGTCCACAGGAGCACTGCACCATTATTAGTTATAACTTAAAACAACATAATTTTATGGTTAGTCACAGTTGCACAACCAAGATCACCAGCCTACAAGTAATGAGAAATAGCCCAAACCAAATATGGTTTCTCATAAATAGCACTCGTCCGTTTCAATTTATTTGTTTGGTTTTGACTTTGACACGATTTTTATTTTTTTTTAAAAAGGAAGACTTGTGATCTTAAATAAAGGATACGTAGAATGTATCAACATACTCTTTAATCTTAATCTTGTGGTCTTTTATACGCCACGTAAAAAGTTAGAATCAAGAATTGCCATATACAAAAAAATGCATTCTTTTTTAAACGAACTAAAACAGAGCCGGTTAGGCAAAAGGCAGAGATGCTTGAATAAACACACACTAAAACAAAATTTCAAACTTTGTAGATAATCAAGAAAACAGAGTAACCAAAAGCAGCCAAACATCAACCTAAGTTTCAGCTCCAAAATTGATAAAAACCATAAATCTGTCAGCCAAACTTAATTCCAAGTTCAATTTTGCAGTGAAATTTATACGTAGTACATAAATTCACCATTAAAATGGGACAGCCATACATACCTGAGCCGAAATTTCCTCAGGAGCAAATTGTTTACCAATAGCAGGACACTCAAGTTTAACATTCCCATTCTCATCCTTCATTACTCTATACGATACTTGTTTCGACTCTTCATCAACCTCCGCCATTTTCCTCCCTATAAACCTCTTCACTGAGAAGAAAGTGTTCTCCGGATTCACCACCGATTGCCTTTTCGCTATCTGCCCAACTAATCTATCCCCATTCTTCGTATACGCCACTACAGACGGCGTCGTTCTTTGCCCCTCCGCATTTGTCACTATTGTCGGTTTCCCACCTTCCATTACTGCCACCGCTGAATTCGTCGTCCCCAAATCTATCCCCACCACCTTCTCATTCACTACTTTCATGGGTCTGCACCTTTGCCTCACCGCCTTGTCGCTGTAACATTTCTTCCGTGATGCAAAACTAATTCTCCCTCCCAAAAATGGGGTTTTGTTATCCAGCTTATGCCCGGAAAATGGGATTTTCACTTGGTGGGTTGCTGATGAAGCCATTTTTTAACTGAAAAATAGGTTTGGTTTAGTGTGTGAGAGTGAAATATTGAAATGATCGACAATTCTTGTTGTTGATGAAACTCTGCAAGTGAGAGAGGGATGTATATAGAGAAAGGATACTGGTAAAGGACAATTCTAGAAGGGTCTAGGGGATCAAGATTTTGTTGTTTTGGAGTATTATATACTGTAAAAGGCGATAGATAAAGAGAAGGTCCTTGTCTTGGTTATGGGGTTTTCATGAAAATTGTGGGCAACTCCAGGAGCTTCTGGTGAAGACAACACAAACTTCTTTTTGGCGTTTTCCCACCTACAGGGTGATTTCTGAAAATTTTGATTTATTTTTTACCTAGTTAAAAATAAAAGTTTTTGACAAAAAATTCAAGAACCCAAAAACTAGAAAAAAAATGATTTTGGGCCATAATCTTGTTTTGGAGTTCTTTTAAAAATTTAAAACGTACCAATTTTTTTTTTTTTAATTTTATAAAAAGAACTACTAATCATTTATGTTATAAAAAGTGTGGGCGTGAGTTGAGACGGTTTATGTAACATGGGTAAGGCGAAAGCTTCGAGACATGAGACGTAACTCCTATGAATCTATTGTAATGACCTAATTTGTTGTTATTTAAAAAGACACCTTGTGCGGAATCCCAAAAATTCTTGAAATACATTGTCAATTTTAAAATCAAGGTACGCGACTAAATTTAGGAATTTGAATTGATTCGGGTTGATGTCATCCCGTCATAGCGAAAAGACTCCTGCTATGGCGACACCTCTATAGCGTCTACATGACCGTTATAGTGGGGCTGACGAGATCATACCCTAGAAACGTAAGTTCTTTAATTTTTCTTCCACTTTTCATTATAGTAAAATAAGTAAGGGTAATTTAAAGTAATTTGATATTCTAAGGTAATACTGAGATATATTGCTGGGACAACAAAGCACGAAATTTGATATTCTAAGGTAATAAATTTCATACTAACTGTATTTACTGATAGTGACTATGTTGGCAACATTGATGATAAAAAGAGAACATCTAGTTTGTTGTTTAATGATGGATCTGGAGCAATTTCATGGAGTTCAAAGAAGCACCAAGTAGCGGCCTTATCAACTTTAGAGGCCTAATATACTGCAACAACCTCTGCAGCTTGTCAAACAATTTGGTTAAGGAGACTTGGTGCTGATTTTAATAAAAAACCAACTGGTGCAACTAAGAATTTTTTGTGACAATAGATCTTTTATTGCGATGAGAAAGAAGCCAACATTTCATAGTAGAACAAATCACATAAATATTCGCTATCACTATAATCGAAGTCTTGTTTCTAACGGAGAGATTACTTTGAAGTAATGTGATATAAATGAGCAATCAACAGACATCTTTACGAAGTCATTTCTGCAAGCAAAGCACGAGTTCTTCAAAGTTCAACTTGGAGTTTGCAGTTTTGAATCAAGGGAGAGTGTTGAAAAGTGATTTAAAAGATACTTGACCAAGTCTTTAGGAGTTTGTTAATTGGTTTTTTTCTATTTTAGCAAGTTTAGATGTTGTGACAAATTAGAAGCTAATAGTACTTAGAGAGTTAGTGGACCTAAATTTTAGTATTTTCAATTTTATTGTAAACCTATTTATAGGCAAGTCTCATTTCTTTCATTACGTATCAGACTTGATTGAAGTTTGCAGTAGTTTTTCATTTTTTTTGCTCTCTATTCTATTCACTTTTCCTCTTCCAACTACAAAATCGACTAGTGTCATTGGTCACTCAGCGATTCTTCCTCTCAATGACGAGGGACGGAAAGAGAATCCGCTTTCATTGGAATATCCGATTCAAAGGCAAGAGACAAAGAGAGAATAAGTTCATTTTGGGTCACAGAAAGGATCGGATCAAAGGAGAAAAGTTAGGCACTTCCTGACTCCGTGGTCATCCTGATTTGATGATGAACATGATCCTCATGTGAGATCTCCCCAAACATAACTTAGGATTTCGCCTAATGGCTAAGATGTGATCGTCCAAAGAAAAGGCTTCAGGCTCGAAGTGGGAAAACTAGGATTAATATCATTTGGTAGGTTTTGAAAGGCATAATCGGGTCAAAGAATGCCTATAATCATTTCCCAAACCAAACATAACTCAAGATTTCGCCTTGATAAACAGTTAAGCCAAGTTCTAGATCAACAGTGCGATGCAAATGAATTTTGATCTAAAAGCTCACCACACAATGCGCATGAAACCATGAAGTCGATTTTATTCTTATCTTGAATGTATGCAAGAGAATTTTCAAAATTCACAAAAGTACAAATGAGAGGTACCACGGGAATCTATGGTTTACCACAAAGTCAGTCATCTTCATCATATTGAATATTTCGCATGCTCCTAACTGTATTGGTCTCAACTGAGCTGAAGACATGACTCTTACAATATATACACAATATTTTTTTTAAAAGAATGAATATCGAACCTAAGAAGGGTTGCCTACGTATCTCATTAAGAAGAGAATCAGGTGCGCGTAGTTCATGCAGATATGTCCTTGAAAATATGCACAAACTATTTGACTCTTTTTTTTGAATTTAAAATTTTGAATACCGAACCCAAGAAGGGCTATTTTCACCAAGATGAGAATCAGGTTCGCATAGTTCGTGCATATATGTTTTTGAAAATATGCACAAACTATATTTTTTTTTTTGATTTTTTTTTTGAAACTCGAAAGAATAAATACCGAATCCAAGAAGGGCTGCTTACTTATCTCATCGAGATGAGAATCAAGTTCGCGTAGTTAGTTCAGATAGAGCATAAAATAATTTTAAAATTTAGACAAACTCGGAGCGATTCATTGTATCCTCTTAACTGTCGGTCTTTATACTGTCTGTTGAATGTGATCTCTCATTTTTCTTACAGTAACCACTTGTCGTATTCTTTTTTTTTAAATATCTCTTGGAACTATCTTCTCCCAATTATCCACGAGAACCAGACATCATTATGACCATCCCCGACGACAGTCGGGGATGGTTTTCTTGCAAAAATATAAGAAATGTGTGAAAGCAGGGCCAACATGCAAAACAATAAAAAATAAATGAGTGCAACCTTATAGTCAAAGACTCCCCTGATTTATCTTTTGACTTGATACTAGTGTCTTATGAAATACAAAGACTCGAATTTCGCGAGTCCTATTGTCCCTTACAACTTCGAACAAACAATGACTTCCAGATTCTGATATAAATCAACCTCTCGTTTAAAAAGAAAAAAACTCAAGAGGCAAAAGTATTAGTTCGAGTTCATAATGGATAATGCAAAATATCGCACAAAAAATTAATTAAACACATAAGCACTGTTTTGATTGAATACAAACTCAATTATATCACATAACATACAAACAATTATTGCGCATCCTATACAAATATGTGACTCTTTTGTGCCAAGGGTAGGCCTATCGATCTGAAGAATGTATTACGCCATTTGACAAAATTGCCCCAAAATACTTAGTACTAATTTTATGAATAAATCAAATAGAATTACAAAATAAGAAAAAAGAAAAAAAAAGAAAGAAAAAGATACAAATAATCAGTCTCACGCAGGGGTACCATCCTAAACTAATCCTTTGTGGAATATACTTCCTTTTGTGCTTTTTGTCATTTCCGAATGCCAACACCTTTTGGATGGAATGGTAGCTTGTAAAGTTCATTCTTTGACTGGATTAAGCTACTAAATTAAACCCCCAACCCCGAGTGACAATGAATTGCCACATGACGTATACATCTTTCAAATTTGAACACACAATTATGATCGTCCATTTAGGCCGGAGGCTATTTTAGACTCAAGGTGGGCTTTTAATGGACCCAACACGCCTTGGGTGTTGGGTCGACTTAGTTCAAAATGCGCTAGAAATCGGGATTTGGTTTCGCTCTACGCTAGTTGACTAAAAGTGGCTTTTGAAAGACCGGAAACCCAAGTGGACAACTTAGGCTGGAACTCACGACAACCATTGGATGCATGACGAACCAATAAATTGTCGATCATTCCGAAAAAAGGTTGAGTATAAAAAAGTCCGACTGCGGTTTCGCAAAATCGTCCTTTGATATACTATACATACAACAGAAAATGCCATGAAATGCAATGACAGTTATATACATTTTAAACAAATAATGAATAAATAACAAGTATAATATACAAATAATCAACAAAATATACAAGATATAATGAATAACACAATAAAAGAATAAGGGAAAAGACATAGATTCCCCCTTGAACTTGTCCCGAAAAGTCAGTTACACTCTTAAACTATCCTGGCGACCTATTACACACATTTACTACTTAAAAGTGAATTTATTTACTCTCTAAAATTGACGTGGCAAAAAAATAAAAAATAAATAAAAAACTAGCGCGTCAGCAAAAATTAAAGTTAAACAAAGAATTAAAAAAATCAAAATCTTCCTTCCCCTCCCATTACCCTTTAGAAAAAGAATTAAAAAATTAAAATCTTTCATCCCCATCCATTACCCTCTTGTTCTTCATTCTTTAATTTTCATCATAATTTTTTATTTTTCATCACAACCTCAAAGATTCACAATGACGTGAGTATAGTAGTGGTGTTGTTTGTTGTGATTATTTGTTGGTTGTTCAGATTATTTGTTGGTTATTCAGATATGAAAGTGTGGAGCTCTTTGGAACTTCATCAGAGCCATGGCTGAAGCTTTGAGCTTGCCGACACACCTGTAAAACAAATCAAAAGAATAAAATCGCAAAGGGATAAGGTAAGGGGGTTTGGTTTGGTGTTTGTTGGTGATTGATTTGGATTTTGAGTGGCTGTTTTGTGGTGGTTGTTTGGTGGCCGATGGTTCGTCGAAAAAGAAGAACAAATGGCGTTGTGGAGGTGGACTTATGGTGGTGATGGGTTGGTTGTTCTTCACCGGAGAAGACAAAGAAAATTCTTGTATAAATTCAAATGAATGATTTCTCCGATGAGATTAGAGATAAAGTGGGTGGGATTTAGTGATAAAAAAGATATAACTATTAGAGAATTTTAATAATTAATTAGAGATTAATTAGTGTAAAATAGAGTTAACAAAAAGAAAATTAATTAATAAAGAAAACAAAACAAAAAGAATATAAGAAATTATAAAATTTGACGTGGCACTAACGTGGCGATGATGTGGCAGCGAGTGTAATACACTACATGCTGTGAGAGTGGTGTTACACGTCTCAGGATAGTATTAAATTTATTTTAAATAGTAAAGGTGTGTAATAGGTTGTCACAATAGTTTAAGCGTGTAATTGACTTTTCGTGACAAGTTTAGGGGGTAATTTATGCCTTTTCCCAAAGAATAACTCCTCAATTTGAAAAAATAAACTCATAGTGGTTAGAACATCTATATCCCCAGCGGAGTCGTCATTCTGTTTACATTCCTATTTTATTCAAATAGGACGAACCGTCGCGGTGACTCAAAAAAAAATCAATTAAATCAATTTTAAAAGAATTTTAAGAATAAACGAATTTTAAAGGAGTCGCCACCTAATTTTAGGAAAAACGAGGAAACCAATTAAATGATATACGAAACCAATAGATTCTAGGTAAGGGGTTCAAGTTATTCCGAAGGGAAGATGTTAGACATTCTTCGAAATCCACAATTGTGGGTCCCAACTAAATCATTTTTTTCAAATTGAGGAGGAGATAATAATAATATACAATTATAATAAACATGCAATGTACACAAGTAATAAAGTAAACAAGTAATATGAGAAATGACTTAATGTTTGCCTATCACTAACAATATACATAATAATGAATATAGTTTTCGAACTTTATTCGAATGGCTTCAATGAGAAGCGACTCCGGAGTACCTGTAAAGACACTTAGTAAAAGTGTTAGTAATAAATAAATACGAGTAAAAATGAATAAATCAAATAATAACTTAAAAATAAAATCCCGTCTTATTAACATGGGAGGCCTTGGAAATCGACGGTAATCTCTTCATCGGCCAATTTTAACATACAAAGAATATAAATCTAAACTAAATTTCCGTCTTTTAAAATGGAGAGACCTGCAAAATCGACGGAGAGATTTTTTTCATTGGCCAATTTAACTATAATAATGATAATGATATAAAACTAACAAATGCAACATAACATAATGTGTAATATTTTTCAAACAAGAAATCAACGAGAAAAAAAATAAAAAATAAACAAACATAAAATTATTCCAAGGCAAACAAAAATAGCACTAAGTCATGATTAGATATCAAAGTAAACAAACGTGATTCAAAAAGTGATCAGAAATCATTTTAACTGACAAACATATATAAATAATTCATATAGATCTACCATTAGTCAACAATAACAATTATTGAAATTCAAAGAAAAAAGTAATTAAGAAAGAAGAAAACCATCTATGTAAATAAGAGATTTATAATGATTCTTATAGATAAGTTCAAACATCACCAGAAAATACTCAAAATAATTAAATCGGTCACAAAAATAAAAATAATCAATGTTATGTTGTAATTTTTCTATCTTTAGAAAAATCACTTTTTGAAATGTTCTAAGTATAAAAAAATTTGAGAAAAATATTTAGAAAAGAGTCGCCACTTAATTTTTTAAAGAAATTAAGAAGACTTATAATTTTCAAAGATTTAAATAGAAAAAATCATTTGAAAATACCAAAGAGGTTTCGAAGTTCAATTTATACTTCGAGAAGGGTTTAAGCATTCGAAGTGTCCGCTAACATGCGGTTGACCTGCAACTTGACTAAAATATATTTGACTATTTTTAGGAAAATAATGGTTTAACCTAAAAAATGATAACTTACAATATTTGATTAACTTTGAAAAAATAATTAAATAAATGACGCATTTTTTTATTTTTTTTTAGAGAAAGGGACCCAAAATGAAATATTTGAATTAAACTGCAAGTGATTAGAATATTAATAAAACTAGATTAATTTGAATTTATTTAATTCATTTTTGAAACAATAATTTAAACCAATTTGATAAATTAAAGTATGAAAATCATTTTAAATTAATTGACTAACCCTTTAGAGAAAATGCCTAAGTAAGTATTCATTAATTTAATTTGGAAAAAAAAGAAAGTTTTGACTAACATTTTTAAAGTTTATTTGAGAAAAACATTTTTAACATGAAACAATTTTAAAATTAGTAAAAAAAATGTAATTTAAGGTAAGAAGCATTAAAGAATATCCTTTTTAAGGACCAAAGGTTTAACTTAATAAAATTTTGACAAATATACTAGATTAATAAAATAAATGAACACAAAAACATAAAATATATTAAAATTAAACCAACACAAAGAAAATAACTCATCTTTTGGAGAATTTATTAAGTTAATTAACAATATAAAGTTAGAGTTAAACAACAAACAATAAATAATCACAATTAAATAATTAAAGAGTGAGGGAGAAATTGGATTTGGGCCTCCTTTTTGGGCCAATTTCGCTGGAATTTTTTGGGGGTTTTAATCCTAAACCCATTTTTGTATACACCTGATGTATATTAGTGTATATTAGCGTGTATATCAGCCCTTTTCATATGTCTCTTGCTTTCGGACACCTGTATTTTGCCTCCGTCCTGTGTTTTTGCGTTTTGGGATCTGACATTTGCTATACTAAACATGTATATCAGTGTATAATGATGTATACAACCCCTTTTTCTGCATTATTTATTTCCGTTTGCCCTATATTTCAGCCTCTGCTCTTGGAATGGATGAAGTTGACTCGATAATGAATCTCAACTCAACGAAATGCAATGATGGAGTCCAAAATGAACTCGGATAAATGTCACATGTAAAAGAAGAAGATAAAATCACATAAGAATCTTATTTATCTAAATTAAGGAAATACATAATTGTGTTTTTAGAGTCCTAAATCAAGGAATATCCTACTGTATGCAAAACAAGGTGGACCTGTATATTGACAAAGCATATTTAATCCTAAGGATAGAAGACACTTTCAATAAAATTACTCAAAAGAGTAAGAAATAGAAAATTATAACCAACAAGAAATTACACTAGGCAAACTAGTACCAACAAACATATTATTAATAACTAGAAATATTTTTGTAAATGAATTGAAACACCAAACAATAATTTACGTCAAAGCTAAGAGGTAACTTCAATAATACTTGCCTTTATGCATCTGTAGTTAACCAACAAATAAACATAAAAATCTCAGAAATTTACCCGCGTAATGAGAGACAACCAAATTAGACTCAAGTATTAATATCCTACCAAAGATTTAGAGGTAAAATCAAAGGAAGCATTATATGAGAAAAGACATGGAGAACTATTTAATAACTCTAAGTTAAAACACCTAAAAAAGGGAATACTTATGACTATACTAAAATAACAATCATGAACTAATGAAATATATCAATCACGAACATGCTAAAAGGATAAGACCAAACTCATTTTTTATGCAATAAAGCTATTACTCTTTTAGATCAAATCATAAGATAGGCATGAAAATCTACAACTTAGAGTTTCTTAAACATTATAACTAATAGAAATAAATGGCAAAGATGCATTTCTCAATGTGATAGTAATTAAAGAGCTGTCTCAGAATAATCAACGGGCTAAAGCAAATCATACCAGACTACTAGATTCAACATAAGTGATGAAATTTTATTTTCAAAATATACCAAGATAAAGATGTAACATGACATACATAGCAAGATCAAAGTGAAACAATATGCACATGCTGCTATGAAACACTTCAATAAACCAAAACACTACCAATACAACGAACCAATATGGTATTTTTATAATAAGTTTCGAAAACTAAATCCTCACCAAGCACAGAGCATTCAATATCGAGATAAAAACACAATAATGACTAACCGATTCATACCACCTATAACAATCCAACTATAAGCTAGGAAACTAAGCAACGAAATTAGAATGAAAATAAATTACCTTCTTCGGAGCAGCGAACTGAGATAAGACGAGCAAGAAAGGGCAGTGATTCTTCCACCAAAACACGATTTTGAGAAACTCGAACGAACATGACAAAAACGAGCGAGAGCCAAGATTGATCTGAACAACTTTAAAGATTTTTGGTTTAGATATATTTCTTCCTCTCAACAGTTAGCTAACTCTTAATATTTTTCTCCCAACTTTCCCCCCCCCACCCCAACAGTGAAGAATGAGGGGATATATATAAAAGGGAAAATCTGGAAAATTCGAGTGGGAAAAGGGTAGAGTAGGAATTTGAAGCTCGAACTCACAATTCAAAATTTTCTCCCCAAAGGAAGGGAAAAAGTTGTTCTTGGTACAAGATTCAACCAAAATCCCATGAAATTCGGATGAAAAAAAATCAAGGTGGGCGGCTGTTGCAGAGAAAGTTGTGCGAACTGTTGGATATTGACGCATGAGGGACAAGAAGACGTGTACAGGGTCGTTCACGTGTGTTTTCGCTGTCTGGATTTGGGTCGCTTCGCTGGAGCTGGGTTTCGTTTTGTTCGGGTCGCGATGAGGAAGAAGGAGAACGACTACAGGGGTCGGTTGGTGTACTGTACGCTGCTGGTTTTTTTTTTTGGAATGGGTCGGTTGCTGTTGTTATATGTTGTATTGTGTTTGGGATGGGAATATTGAAGAGCTCCCAATATTGAATTGGAAAATGAGCTTTTGGGATTTAAATTGGAATGGGCCAGCTGGGTTCGGCCTAAAATGGTCTGAAAATTGAATTGAAGACAAGGTAAGGAATTTGTTAGAATTGTAATTAAGAAAAGGGCCACAGAATTGCAAACTTGGCCCACTTAAGTTAAAAACTTAACTATATTGAGATAATCAATTAATTCAGCTAGAACTTAAATGAAACGAATTAATATAATTAACTAATGAGCTTCTTAATTTTAACGAAATAAAATAATTAAATCAATAGACTAATGACTCAAAATATAAACTACTAATTTAGACAAAATTAATTTAATAAAATACTTACTAAAATTAAAATTTTTTTGAGATGGTTTTCGAAATGTTTATAAAATATACTAATTATATACAAAATTATATAAAACATATATGTTAATTTAAAATTACAAAAAATGATAAAACTATTTAGAATAACTTGCAAACTATAATTATTATTATTTTATTTTTATTTTTTGAAATTTGATAAAACTAATTATTTTAAATCGTTTGAAATTGAAGAAGCTCGAAATAATTAATTTATATTGTGGAGGTACAAAATTGGGTGTCAACAACTGTACCTCGTTTGACTTGGATTGATGAAAGAAATCTGAGGCAAATGAAATTGACAAATCCAATTTTGACCAACCACATCTTTATTTTCTATGAAAAGGGTTTTTGTATAGACTTAGGAATTATGGCCGAACCCCGAAAATGGGTTTTCTACATATCTCAGACTATATGAGAATTTAGGCCACTTGTTGTTCGATACACTTGATTTACCGCACGATGATGAAAGAAATCAAAAGTTATTCCAATATTGAATTATAAAGAGACTGAAACACTTAGGAATAGGATTTAGGAGCGAATGTTGGAATACAGCCGAGTTTTCATCTCTGATACCGCCTACATATCCCTTAATTTAGGGAATCAAGTTGCTTGTAGTTTGACTCAATCGGTTGAAAAGGAAATCTATTATGCAAGATAACCTTTGGTTCTGGGGGAGTGCCAAGTAAGTCGAGTGTGAAAAGGATGCTTGCAACCTCTTAAGCATGAATGTGGTGCACTTCACATCCATAATTAAGAACTTAAACGGACATAATTTTCAAAACTCTTGGTGCATTGTCACTAGAATTGGAAAGTTGCCTCCGGTGGAAACCAAATTTCTCGGATGCGCAACTGGAATCGATAAACCTAAAGAAAAACCCACATGCCTTCTAGTAGGGTGTAGTTTGATTGTGGTGGAAGTCGCTCCTCAACTCGCGTCCTAAGAGTTTGGTGTTCCTCTTTGAACTATGCCCCAGTTCGCTGCTAAGAAAAAGTTCAACGTTGTGCTGCATTCTTTTTTATCTCCGCACCTGTAGTTTGCTTGAGAATTCATCCGCTTGGATGCTCTCGACAAAGACTGAGATAAAACTCATTACCATAGAAATGTAATCCCAAATGAGGAGATGGTGTCTTTTGTCATGTTGACACTTAATTGCTCTACTTGGACATTTGATGTCAGCTTCCTCTATTCCTACGTAAAGCAAATAAGGCTCGTATTTTGTATTTGTAATATAATCTTCAATGTACTCTTCTTTTGATGACGAAGTAATAAAATAAGCAGATGTAATATGCTGATAGTTCTGTTGATGTCGTTATTGATGGTTCTCTTGATGTTGTTCTTGCCATAAAAATGATGCAACCGATGTTGATTTTCTCGCGATGCATGGTTTCTTTTTCTGCGATGCGTGAATCTTTTCTCTTGCGATGCATGACCTCTTTCTCTTGCAATGCATGACTCTTTGTCTTGCAACACATGACTTCTTTCTCTTGCGATGCATGATTTCTTTCTCTTGCAATGTATGACTTCTTTCTCTTGCAATGCATGACTTCTTTCTCTTGCGATGCATACTTCTTTCTCTTGTGATGCATAAATCTCTTTTCCGCGATGCATGACTTCTTTCCCGCGATGCATGACTTCTCTTGCAATGCTTGAATTCCTTCTTTTGCTATGCATAAATCTCTTTCTCTTGTAATGTATGACTTCTTTTCCGCGATACATGAATCTTTTCTTGCTATGCATGATTTCCTTCCCGTGATGCATGAATCTTTTTTCCCACGATGCATGACCTTTTTCTCGAGATGCATGAATCTTCTTTTGCAATGCATGAACTCTTTCTCTTGTAATGCATGAATCTTTTGATGATGCCTCCCTGGTACCGAACGAAGACAATGATTCACCGAGCAACCAGGTGATCTTCTAGATATCTTCTGGGTGGCGATATCGTCTCAATTGACAATACAATTAAAATGACCCTCGGAGTAGTGGTATCATCTCATTTGACAATACGATATGAATGGATCTCCGGGTAAGAATATTATCATGTTTGATAATAATAATGCAGATAAACATCCTCCAAGTATCTATAGTTGCTGGAAAACAAATAAAGTTTCTCTGTTCGAGGTTTTCATTTGTTCCATCTTCGAACATAATTGTATATTCATTATGGACCTCTCTAAAAAATTCTGTCCCAGTTTCTATTTTAAAGAAGAATAGAAATCTTACGGGAGATATGACCGAACCGTTGTGGCGCCTTCGTATCCCGTTAAGGTAGGAATCAGGTCAAACATAATTCAGATACAAAAGGAAACATTGAAAAGGATAAAAGGGGGTGACTGAGGCCGACATAGGCCGCCTACGTATCTCATTCTTGAGAATTCAGGTCAGACATAGTTCATTACAAAGGAAAAATATTAAAAAGGGGTAAAGGAGTGACCGAGGCCGACATAGGCTGCCTACGTATCTCATTCTTGAGAATTCAGGTCAGACGTAGTTCATTACAAAGGATAGACTCCAAACAAAGCAATCGCAAGCAAATAGAACGATTACAAGGAAATAACAGAAATGAAAGCCGAAGCTTCACACATAGTATCTCTTGACAGCATCTGAGTTGATCGGTTTCGGCCACTCGGTGCTATCCATCTTCGACAGGACCAAGGCACCTCCAGATAACACCTTGCGAACCATGTAGGGTCCTTGCCAATTTGGTGCAAATTCCTTTTATACTCATCCTGATGAGGAAAATGCGTTTGAGAACCAACTGACCAATTTCAAACCTTCTGGCTCTTACTTTCTTGTGGAAAGCGCAAATCATTCTCTGT
Source organism: Solanum tuberosum (assembly GCF_000226075.1). Classification (NCBI taxonomy): domain Eukaryota; kingdom Viridiplantae; phylum Streptophyta; class Magnoliopsida; order Solanales; family Solanaceae; genus Solanum; species Solanum tuberosum. The sequence goes on along the minus strand of NW_006239275.1, from coordinate 358,468 downwards.
TGATACAGTTGTCCATGACAAACAACAACCATTTTCTTCTCATCGATCAATGTCAACTGATTGATCCACTTGCGAACCCATTTAGCATCACTCAATTCATCTTTTTGGGTGATTCTCAATGAAGGTATTTCAACTTCTATAGGTATAACTGCTTCTGTTCCATATACTAGCAAATATGGAGTAGCTCCAACTGATGTTCTGATAGTCATTCGGTAACCCAACAAAGCATACGGCAACATCTCATGCCAACCTCTGCGATTATCAATCATTTTCCTCAAAATCTTCTTTATGTTCTTGTTGGCAGCTTCTACGGCTCCATTCATTTGGGGACGATAGGCGGTTGAGTTCCAGTGAGTAATCTTGAATTGTTCACATATCTCTCTCATCAAATGACTGTTGAGATTCGCTCCATTATCAGTAATGATGGATTCTGG
>NW_006239275.1:331304-358010 GCF_000226075.1 Solanum tuberosum | reverse complement strand
GTTGAGTTCTGGTGAGTAATCTTGAATTGTTCACATATCTCTCTCATCAAGTGACTGTTGAGATTCGCTCCATTATCAGTAATGATGGATTTTGGCACTCCAAACCTACATATTAAATTGTTGCGAACAAAATCAACTACAACCTTCTTGGTCACCGACTTATATGAAGCTGCTTCCACCTACTTGGTGAAGTAGTCAATGGCAACCAAAATGAATCTGTGTCCGTTGGAGGCGGCTGACTCTATTGGACCAATGACATCCATACCCCAAGCTACAAACGGCCAAGGTGAACTCGTAGCATTAAGTTTGTGAGGCGGCACTCGAATCAAATCACCATGCACTTGACATTTATGACATTTTTGCACAAACTTGCAACAACCATGCTCCATAGTCATCCAAAATAACCAGCTCGGAGGATCTTCCTCGCCAAAGTGAGCCCATTCATGTGAGTACCACAAACTCCGGCATGTATTTGATCCAGAAGTTTTGCAGCTTCACTAGCATCAACATATCTGAGAAGACCTAAATCTGGAGTCCTCCTATAAAGGATTTCCCCACTTGCATAGAAATTGAGGGTCATACGGCGTATCGACTTCTTCTGGTTGAACGTTGCATTCTCAGGATAAGTCCCGGTCTCTAAATACTTCTTGATGTCAAAATACCATGGCAAACCGTCAGGTTCTGCTTCAACATGTGAACAATGGATAAACTGCTCTTTTACCTCTATATCCAATGGATCAATATAACTTGTATATGGATGTTTAATCATCGAAGCAATGGTGGTGAGAGCATCGGCCAACTCGTTCTGTGTCCTGGGAATGTGTCTGATCTCAATCTTGCGGAATCTTTTGCATAACTTCTGTATATACTGCACCTACAGTGTGATCTTTGGGTTCTTCACGGCCCATTCTCCTTGAACTTGGTGAATTAGCAAATCTGAATCTCTAATGACCAGCAACTCATGAACATTCATGTTGATGGAAATATTCAAACCGAGGATGCAAGCTTCATACTCAGCCATGTTGTTCGTGCAATCAAATCGGAGTTTAGCTGCCATAAGATTGTGCTGACCGGATTCTGACACTAAGATAGCCCCGATACCTTTCCATTGGTGGTTCGCTGCTCCATCAAAGAATAATCTCCAGCCAGGGTATACTTCAAAAATATCTTCACCCTCAAACGCTACTTCTTCATCGGGAAAATAAGTCTTGAGTGGTTCATACCCTTCATTAACTGGATTTTCTGCAAGATGATCAGCCAAGGCTTGCGCTTTTATCGCCTTCTGAGTCACATACAATATCAAATTCACTTAAAAGCATTTACCATTTAGCCAACTTTCCGGTCGGCATCGATTTTTAGAAAATATACTTCAACGAGTCCATCTTGGAAATAAGGTATGTGGTATAAGAAGACAAATAATATCTCAACTTCTGAGTAATCCAGGTCAAAGCACAACATGTTCTCTCCAAAAGAGTGTAACGAGTCTCATATGGAGTGAATTTCTTGCTCAAGTAATAAATGGCTCGCTCATTCTTTCCAGTTTCGTCATGTTGACCAAGCACGCATCCAAATGCGCTATCCGAAACAGACAAATACAGCAACATTGGACTTCCTTCCCGTGGAGGAACCAATACCGGTGGGTTGGACAAATAGTTCTTGATGGCATCGAAAGTAGTTTGACATTCTCCAGTCCACTTGGTCAAAACATCTTTTTTCAACAATTTGAAGATTGGTTCACACACCATGGTGGATTGAGATATAAATCGACTAATGTAGTTCAACCTTTCCAGAAAACTCATCACCTCTTTCTTGGTCTTCGGTGGAGATAATTCTTGGATCGCTTTGATCTTAGAAGGGTCAAGCTCAATGCCCCTTCTACTGACTATAAATCTCAACAGCTTGCCGGCTGGCACTCCAAAAGCACATTTGGCAGGATTTAACTTCAAATTGTATCGACGCAGGCGATCAAAGAATTTCCTCTAGTGAGTCAAGTGATCCGAGCTCTTGCGGGACTTGATTATGACATCATCTACATACACCTCGATCTCCTTGTGAATCATATCATAAAAAATGGTCGTCATAGCCCTCATGTAAGTACCACCGACATTTTTGAGACCAAAAGGCATCACCCGATAATGATATACACCCAGGGCATGATGAAAGTTGTCTTTTCTGCATCTTCTTCATCCATAAATATCTGGTGATAGTCCGCATAATAATCCACAAACGACTGCATCTCATGCTTAGAACAGTTATCAATGAGAAAGTGAATGTTTGGCAATGGAAAATTATCTTTCGGGCTAGCTTTGTTGAGATCTCTGTAGTCAACACAAATTCTGATTTTTCAGTCTTTCCTGGCAATCAGAACAACGTTGGCTAACCATGTCGGATATTGCATCACTTCCACTACTTGAGACTCGATATGTTTGGTAATCTCCTCTTTGATCTTTAAACTCAACTCAGGCTTGAAATTTCGAGTCTTTTGTTTTACTGAACTGAAATATGGATTAATCGGCAACTTGTGGGACACCATATTCGTACTCAGTCCCGGCATATCTTTGTAAGACCAGGAAAATACATCAATGTATTCTCTAAGCAAGCGGATCAAATCCCTTCTTTGAGCTTCCGTTAGATAGACGCTAATTCTTACTTCTTTAACACATTCCTCATCTCCGAGATTCACAGTCTTAGATTCTTCTAAATTCGGCTTGTGTTGACTTTCAAATTGTCGAAACTCTTCGGCAACATGTTCGGGTACCTCATTTTTTCTTCATATTCCTCGCACTCATCATCACCTGCCTCATTTTGTTCACTCGGTTCATGACATGACATTGACAGGTTTTAAATTAATATTACTGAAATTATAAACAAACAAAGTTAGGAAAATAAAATACAGATAGATAAGTAAACAAATTTTGATAAAAAAGGCTTTCATTTAAATTGAAAAACAAGACCAAACTTTGGTCACGGCCAAGGGCCATTTTGCCTTTTTAAATATCACAAGGGGATTTAAAAATTTCAAACAAATAAAAACTGCATAAAGTGTGGGTCTCGGGCCTCTTCCGGACTACCACCAATTTTAAAAACAAACATAAACACATGTATTTTCTACCAAGTTGCACGGGAAATCAAGAGCGTTGTGGAGGTCTAATTTTTCAATTGCTCCTCAGGTTCTGCATCACGGATGCCCGATGTCCCAGCCTCTTCCTCGATGACCGCATCAATCTCCTCAAAAAGGCCCCAAATTCCTTCCCCGAGACCATCATCATTGACATATCCTCGCACTGGGAATGACCGGTACAAATGAGAAATTGGCCTGGCCAATGCTTGATCAATACTCTTGTTCTTCATCTCTGCTTCATCATCTGTGGGGACATACCCCAAACCAAAGTTTTCTCCTTTGGCGGGAATTTGGATAGGCTCGACAATTCCTTGAAAGTGCTTCCCCAATCCGAAACCTGGTTCGAAACCGCTCTGGAGCATAACAGTAGTAATCATCTTGTACACAGAAGGCATAATAGGTTGTGGAGCCAAGTCATCACCGGTGGCGTTTACCAGCTCCACCGTGTAGAAATCACAACCTCGAGAGATATCATCAACGATCGGTGTATACCCATCGGAATGGCTCCCTTCACCATAAATGACCAATTCCTGGTCCTTCCAAACAAATTCATTAGTTGGTAAAGGGTAGAAGGCACAGCCCCAGCCATATGGATAAACGGTCTTCCCAGAAGCAAATTGTAACTGGTGTTGATATCCAATACCTGGAACTCCACGTTGAACTCCGCAGGACCCACCTGAATATCCAAGTTTACCGCACCCAATGTGTCTCTTTGCACTCCATCAAAAGCCCTCACATTGACTTGGTTCTGGTGAAGCTTTCCCAAGTCGAATTTCAGCTGCCTCAGAGTCGAAAGTGGGAAAACATTAAGACCAGATCCGTCATCGACCAAGACGCGATTAATTATTTTGTCTGGACACATAATGGTGACGTACAGAGCTTTGTTGTGCATCTTGCCTTCAAAGGGCAGCTCTTCGTCACAGAAACTGATTCGGTATCCTCGAACAACTTGGTTTATCATGGCTTCTAGATTATCATTGTTAGTACCTACGGGTACATAAGTGTCATCCAAAGCTTTCATCAAAGCTTGCCTATACAGTTGTGAACTCATCAGCAGGGCCCACACAGAAATCTGAGCTGGTGTTTTCTCCAGATGCTTCACGATCGAGTAATCTTTTGGTTGCATCTTTCTCTAGAACTCTTCTGTTTCAGCTTCACTAATTGGCCTGTTAGACTGATCTTTCTTCTGCACTCCCTGGGCAAACTCTTCTGGTGTGTAGCACCTTTCGGATCTGGTCATACCCTGGGTAACAACCGTTTCAATCACAAACTTTGGTCGGTCAATAGTTTCTCGTGGCACCAAGGCAAAAACCTTCTCTAGTGTCAGAATCACAAACTCTTTCTTCTCTCTAATGCTTAACGAGGCTACAACCCTTTCCAGTTCATCAGGAACGACCGGAACTATTGCCTTTGTCACGCACCAATCATCATCTGTCTCTATCATATTGATAGTGACGCCTCCATGATTTGGCAAATAATTACTATTGACATTGGGCGCGACTGTCTGAAGAGAGACCACGTTCTGGTCAATCAGGTCTTGGATCTTATGCTTTAGGTTGATAAAGTCTTCGGTATCATGTCCAACACTGTTGGAGTGATATGCACACCTCTGGTCAGGTCTGTAAAACATTGAGCTAGTGTCAACCGGCTTGGGCCTCACTGGATGAATATATCCTGCCGCAGTTAATCGCTCGAACAACTTTGTTCGGCTTTCAATGAGCGAAGTGAAAATTATAGCAGGCTTCTTCTCAAATCTAGGACGGGGGGATCATAATTGCCTTGTTGAGGAGGAGGCATTTGACGATAATTTGGAGCGTTTGGACGGGGGGTTTGATATCTGGGATATGAGTTGGTTTGGTAATTTGGTTGTGGAGCTTGGGTAGTTCGGGGGGTATTTTGGTAAAGTGGAGCTGGAGTTTGGTACAGTTGGGGGAGGCGTTTGGTAATTTGTCTGAACGTTGGCACAGATGGGGGCGACGTTCCGGTAGTAATGAAGTGGAGTTTGGTAAATTGGAGGGGGAGTTTGGTAGATAGTAGGGGGAGTTTGGTAGCTAGGAGGGGGAGTATTTTGATAACTGGGAGGAGGAGTATTTTGATAACTGGTGGGAGGGGTATTCTGGTAATCAGCATGTGCATAATAAGCCAGGTACGAACTCTTTAAAGGTCGATAATGACCTTAGTATGGTAAGGATTTCCTTGGGGTCTTCTTCCCCTCATAAGAGATAGAAGACACATCTTCTCTTTTCTTCTTCAACAAACCCGAGGATCCGGGCGAGGCAACAACACGAGCAATTTTCCCGGTTCTTAATCCATCTTCGATAGTGTCACCTAATTTGACTATCTCGACAAACTTTGCTCCAACGAGCAACATGATTCTATCATAATATTCGGGCTCTTGATCCCGCACGAATACTTCGACAATTTCATTCTCAAACATAGGAGGCCGAACTCTAGTTGCCTCCTTTCTCCATCTGTATGCAAATTCTCTGTAACTTTCATTTGATTTCTGCTTCATTTTTTCCAAGGAATAGCGATCAGGAACAATCTTCACATTGTAGGCGAATTGTTCGATGAAGTTCTTAGCCAGAGCATTCCAGCTCGGCCACTGTCTTGTCTCATGCGATGTAAACCATTCTAGAGCCTCTCCACTCAGTCTTCGGCGAAAAAGCCGCATTAGTAAAGCTTCATCTCTTCCAACTTCCACAAGCTGGTCACAGTAGGCCCTCAGGTGTGCTAAGGGGTTCCCTATTCCTCCGAAAACGTTAAACTTTGGCACCTTGAACCCTTCCGGGAGGTCCAAATTTGGATGAATGCATAAATTCTCATAACTCAAACCAGCGACTTCAGGAATACATTGTAACTCTCTCATGGCTTTTCAGATCTCTTTCTTCATATCCAGCTTGGTGGCCTCTTCCTTTGACCTCTACTCCCTCTCTCGCTCCTCATAATGGTCGAGCTCAGAACCATTGGCGTCATGCTCATTGGGGACCGAGATTTGGAAAGTGGCTTTTTGTGGTAGGGGTGGAGCAATGGAGGAACTTTGGGCATTTTGAGTGGCTTGGTAGTTGTGAGGGAATGTTTGGGGGTTGGTATGTTGATTTTGGTGATGGACGGAAGTTTGCGGGTTGTTAACATTTTGGTTTTGAGGGAGTGGACTAGTTTGGAGGTTGGCATTTTGGGGAGGAAATGGCACTTAGAGGTTGATATTTTGAGGAGGGGGTGGTTTCTGATAAGAGGCAGAGGCATAATGGGGATTTTGGATGGTTAGGTCGATGATTGGGGGATTCTGAGCAGGACTGGAGGGTGGATTTTGAGCCTGTTTTGCGTTCGAAAGAGGAAAGTGAAGTGGAGGCCTTCCATCTGCTAGAGCATTGAAAGCAAAACCCGGATTAGGCAAATCTTACCTTCTCTGCATTTCGACCCTCATCTCGGTGATCTGTTGCATCAACTGCATGATTAGCTCGTTCTAATCAGCAATGACAGGCTGAGCCACGACAACATCGGTAAGGTCAATCTCTTCATTGTTATCACTCATGGCTGTTTTTCCCTTTCGAGAACTTTGATTGGGGAAGGAATCTGTAGGGCCTTTTGATATGGTGAAATAGGGGTGTTCAGTCAGCTTATCAACACAGATCAGTTCTAACTACCTGTAGAGGAAAACAACTCAAAGGCAAATAAGTTAGTTTTGATTCAGGATAAACAATGCAAAATATCACAAAGAGGGCATATAAACACATAAGAGTTGCTTCGTTTGAGAACATGTTAACCCACGAATAATGGGGGACTGATTTTTTGAACAAACAAGAATTTGCTCATTTTATTTTGAGGCTAATGACTCAGAAAGGTTAATTGCGTTGAGCTAAGGTCTTCTTGTTGCATCTCTCGGCATCTGTTGATGTGAATTCAATGTTTCCTTGTAGCATGAAAGAGGGAAAAGAAAATTTTAAGAAGATAGGGGCCGCGCCTTGAAAGGCTTTCTACGTATCTCCGAAGGAGAATTCAGGCCCTACGTAGTTCGAATACAAAAAGAAATTCTCATTTTCATTCATGCATTTCTGGTGATTACAAAGAAAGTGAAAAAAATAGACATTAGAGCTCCTAAAAGAGAAAATGTGCCTCCATCCGAGCTATTCTTCTTCCGATTGTCGCATTAATCACGGGAGGTAAACTCAACTTGGATCCTCCCCTTGTTGATTAGGGACTCCAGATCATAGCAAAACCCGAGGCATCTTCTAATGCTATGATCTGTGGCGTCATGATAAGGGCAAGGTTTCCAAATTTCATCTCCAATGGGATCAAATGTTTCCTCATCCCTTTTGATAGGGGTAAAGACCCCCTTTCGAACCAGCTACATATAGATATCCAACATCGATCTCTTGAAAGGCGTGAAAGAGTGACAGTAAAACATGGTATGCTCCGTGACTGGTATGTTGGGCTCTGGTTGGTCACATGTAAGGAGAGAGTTATCACCCTATATATAGGGGATTCTCCCAATCTTGATCAGGTTACGGATCGTGGTCTTAAGCTCCACGCATTCCTCTACTGTGTGCCTCTTTCGGTCTGGATGGTAGGCACATATTTTACGTACATCCCCCGGCTCAACTTCAGAAGTCATTCCCCTAAGGGGTTTCAGGATGCGTTTAGCCAAAAGACGCTTGTAGATGAGAGCACATGGAATGACTTTTGCTCCCACACTATATTCTTGCAGATATGCTTCGAGGGTGATTTTCTCACTCCCTTCTTTCCAACGTCCCTGGAAAGGAGGCCTATAGAAAATTTCCTCATCGGTATCTTCTTCAATAGCTCCAGGGTGAGTGTTTTCGGGACTACTGATGTTGGCCTCTTGGTTGAAGAAAGAGTACTTTCCACGTAGCTTTTGAAGCCTCATAGTTATATCATTGTTCAAGACATCATGTTCCTTTCGCATAACAACCGTCTCCTCGTTCTTGATTGCATATCTTGCCACCTTAGCCGCTAACTCTGCATCTAGTGCTGCACTTTTAGCTTGCGCAGCTGTCGTGGCTAGTTCCACTTCTATTCTTCTTTCTCCCATTTCTCGAATCTCTTGCTTGAATCGACACAGTTTCATCCTTAAATCCTTCTCAGTCGTCTTCACCTCGACATTCTTACCTTTTTCCATCTTAGCAGCAATTTTACCTTTCCTGAGATGACATAGCAATGTTTGAGATTTGGTGGTGGGATTTGATTTTAACTGAGAAACTCAAGACTCGGGGAATTTTGGTCGGACTTTTGGTAGTGACTTGTGTTTAGCATTGTAGGGATTTTCTTTTTCCAATTTTTTTTGAAAAGGAGTGAGTTAAAAATATCCTTATTCAAAGCAACAAAATCACATAAACAGTTAAAGCACACAAGCATATATCGCTTCCTAAACAGATATGTGACCCTTTTGTGCCAAGGGTAGGCCTAGCGATTTTGAAAGATATATTGCGCCATTTGAAACAAATTGTTTCACCCCCCAAAATAAGATTCATAAACAATAGAGAATTCATTACAAAGTTAAGCAAGGGGATACCTCTTTTAGGGAAGGGATAAACTGCGAGTACAATAACATCAATCCCATACAGGGGAATAAGATAACTAAAAGGCTGAAGGTCCCGCTTCTCCTCTTGCTTTTTCCACCTCTTCGCGAATGAGGAACTTGCTAGTTATCACATGCGGCTCGGCGAACACAGTTTTGGAAGACATCGATACACCCTGGAGAGTGTTAAGCTGATCATCTAAGGTCTAATCCAAACGTATCAGGCAGGCTCTCGCGTTAGCTAACGCTTGTATGGCAGAGGCGAAGGCCCTTTGGCTTTCATATTCTCGATGCTGGAACCCTTGTTCCCTACACATGTATTCTTGCTCCCTACGTTGAAACTCTTGCTCTCTTCGGTCTCATTCCTGCTGAAAATGGTAGGCTTAGATTTGGAGCCTTACTTGGACATCTTTAATCTGTCGGTCCGTGCGTGGCGTCAGGTTAAGTGTACCACATAGATCATCTTGCAACCAATTTTTATATTCGTCAACATACCCAACTCCATATATGTCTTCGGCCATGCCCTCCCTTAGATTGATCCACCCTACCCATTCATTGAGAATTTCCTTGGCATGAGGTATCTTGTCGGACCCGTTGTAGTCAAAGACGTAGCGGCTAGTGTCTCCTTTGAAATATAGAATTTGTGTTCTGCCGAACTGCCGCATTACCCTGCTAGGGTTGTAGGGTCGTACCCTTCTAATGCTAGGACGGATTAGGAAATGACACTTAGCTCCCTGAACAACTATTTTTTCTGACATGAAATCTTTAAACATTCATTGTACATTTTCATCTTTTATGTCGTGGAAGACTTTAGCCCATGCTTCCCTCGTGCTGTGGATCTTGAACCTATTGATGCTCAGATGTAACTCGTAGTGGTCGAAGTGGCTTTCTTTTTGTGGTTCGGTCAATTTCTGCTCCCGAGTCTCGTATGTCTTCACTAGATGTTTAGACATCCACCACTGCAGCAAGATATTACAACCTTGAAAAAATGGAAATCCATTTTTGCATTGACCCAAAGATCGATATATGTCAGCTAGAGTTGTCAAAATGGGCTGGCCCAACCCAACCCAACCCAACCCTAACGGGCTAGAGAGTTAAATGGGTTGGGACGGGCTGGCCCTTTTAATTAAAGGGCCGATAAAATAGCAGCCCAACCCAGCCCTAAGCGGGCCACGGGTTGGGACGGTTGGCCCTTCAATAAAAAAACGGCAACTTCTCCTCTTAGAAAGGATACGAATGTCGATGTTCGATGGACACAACATCAATACATACATAAATTCATTCATGAATTACACATACTTCAGTGAATATTTACAAAACAAATACATAATAGCGAAGATACAACATTCATAAGATTCATCCGAGCAAAAAAACATTACATTATCATTATTTTCATAAACAAGACAATAAAGGAGAAGTGAAAAACACTAGGCATAAAAACAAAAGTAAAGGACGTCAAAAATTCCATTATATAATGGAGCAATGAACTTGGGCTAATAAGAAAATTTAGTGGGCTAATGACCCTAAAATGTAAAAGATATGTAAAAAATATAGTCTTGATTTTATATTGATATTTTAAAAATATTTATTGATAAAATCTTTACAAATAAAACACTACTAAAAATATATATAAAAAAATATTTTAAAAAATTAATAGCCCATGGGCTGGCCTCTGAGGCTTGCGGGTTGGCCCTACGAGGCTACGGGCCAAACGAGGCTGGGCTAAAAAGCCTCGTTCCTAAATGGGCCAAAAAAATTAAGCCCAACCCCACTTAATTCAAGGGTTGGGTTGGGCCGGCCTCGCGGGCCAAGCCCATTTTGACGGCTCTAATGTCAGCCACAATGATCGGGGCCAAGTTGAAGTATTTCTTGACTTGTCCCTATTTACCAACTCTCTCAAAGATGGCGTGAGTTACCATGACAATCCGAGTATCAATTTCGTTCCTTCCGTCGTGAGGGAATACCATTGTCCCTAAGAGGCATATGACAAATGCTAAGGCTTGAGTTTGACACTAACTACTGCGACTGAGAAACTCATTTGGGAAATTCTTGTAATAGTTCTCGTGTCCCCATCGTTCGTAGAATTTCACAAACGGAATACTCGGGGCGTCCAGCCAGTCTGCATTTACTAGTAACAACATGTTTTTCAATTTTTTGCTAGTCGGCTTATCTGGTAGCAACATGTGATGATCTGGATGATTTCTCCTTTTCTGCCACATTCCAACGTTGTCTAGACAATCTTTGATCCCTTCAACAGTTGGTGTCATTTCGACATTTCCGAAGCGAAACACCATTCTCTCATCATCCCAAAATCGAGTGACCACCTCAATGAACTTGGGGCAAATTTTTAGGTTCATTATCGATTGGTGGTGACCCAAGTAAATGGAAAGTTCTCTTTTCTGATATGCATTAAGATTGTACCACCATACATGAAGGAGGTTTGGCGTCTCGGTGACCATTTTGAAATTCAAGGGTTACTTGGTCATTTACAAAAACATACAAAGAATTAGATACCCCCTAAACCCAAGACACAACAATTTGTCAAACAGCGCATACATCCTTCAAACACGTAAGTATGAACGTCCGTTCGGGCCGTGGGCCCTTTGGACTCAAAGTGGTCTTTCTATTGGACCAACACGCCTTGGGTATCAGGTCATCTTAGGCCAATACGCTAAATTTCAGGGATTTGGTTTTTGCTCTACCCTAGTTTGACTAAGAGTGGACATTCTTTATAGTAGGTTGGTGACCCAAGCGGATTACTTGGGTTGAGACAGTTAACGACCGTTAACTATCCAGTAGCCAACTACATTCGTCAGGGTGACCCGAGAACAATTTGGTTTACGAACGATTGCAGCCCGCATAATCATCCTTTAAGTGAAAAATAAAAAAAAAGTCATTTGACGGAATAGATGATATGCATGCAATGACAGTTTAATATCACAATTTAAGCAAATAAGGCACATATGAGGTAAAATAATTCAACAAATATTAGCAAATAGTCAAAAAGGTCAAGTTATTATGGTTAGAATCTAATTAAATCCCAGCAGAGTCGTCATTTCTGTTATGTCGTAATTATTCTATCTTTAGAAAAATCACTTTTTGAAATGTTCTAGTATAAAACAATCTAAGAAAACTACTTAGAAAAGAGTCGCTACTTAATTTTTTTAAGAAATTAAGAAAACCTATAATTTTTAAAGAATTAAACAGAAAAAATCATTTAAAATACCAAAGAGGGTTCGGAGTTCAATTTACACTTCAAGAAGGGTTTAATTAAGCCTTCGAAGTATCCGCTAACATGCGATTGACCTGCGACTTCTCTAAAATATATTTGACTATTTTTAGGAAAATAATGATTTAACGTAAAAAATAATAACTTACAATATTTGATTAACATTGAAAAAATAATTAAATAAATGACGCATTTTTTATTTTTATTTTTTAGAGAAAGGGACCCAAAATGAAACATTTGAATTAAACTACAAGTGATTAGAATATTAATAAACTAGATTAATTAGAATTTATTTAATTCATTTTTAAAAAAATAATTTAAATCAATTTGATAAATTAAAGCATGAAAATCATTTTAAATTAATTGACTAACCCTTTAGAGAAAATGCCTAAGTAAGTATTCATTAATTTAATTGAAAAAAAGAAGAAAGTTTTTACTAACATTTTTAAAGTTTATTTGACAAAAACATTTTTAACATGAAACAATTTTAAAATGAGTAAAAAATTGTGATTTAAGTGAAGAAGCATTAAAGAATATCTTGTTTAAGGACCAAAGGTTTAACTTAATAAAATTTTGACAAATATACTTGATTAATAAAATAAATGAACACAAAAACATAAAATATATTAAAATTAAACCAACACAAAGAAAATAACTTATCTTTTGGGAATTCATTAAGTTAATTAACAATATAAAGTTAGAGTTGAACAACAAACAATAAATAATCACAATTAAATAATTAAAGAGTAAGGGAGAAATTGGATTTGGGCCTCCTTTTGGGCCAATTTCGCTGGAATTTTTGGGGTTTAATCCTAAACCCATTTTTGTATACACCTGATGTATATTAGTTTATATTAACACTTTTCATGTGTCTCTTGCTTTCGGACACATTTATTTCGCCTCCGTCCTGTGTTTTTGCGTTTTGGGATCTGACATTTGCTATACTAAACATGTATATCAGTGTATAATGATGTATACAACCCCTTTTTCTACATTATTTATTTCCATTTGCCCTGTATTTCAGCCTCTGCTCTTGGAATGGATGAAGTTGACTCGATAATGAATCTCAACTCAACGAAATGCAATGATGGAGTCCAAAATGGACTCGGATAAATGTCACATGTAAAAGAAGAAGATAAATTCACATAAGAATCTTATTTATCTAAATTAAGGAAATACATAATTGTGTTTTTAGAGTTCTAAATCAAGGAGTATCCTACTGTATGCAAAATAAGGAGGACATGTATATTGACAAAACATATTTAATCCTAAGGATAGAAGGCACTTACAATAAAATTACTCAAAAGAGTAAGATGTAGAAAATTATAACCAACAACAATTACACTACGCAAACTAGTACCAACAAACATATTATTAATAACTACAAATATTTTTGTAAATAAATTGAAACACCAAACAATAATTTAAGTCAAAGTTAAGAGGTAACTTCAATAATACCTGTCTTTATGCATCTGTAGTTAACCAACCAATAAACATACAAAACTCAGAGATTTACCCGCGTAATGAGAGACAACCAAATTAGACTCAAGTATTAATATCCTACCAAAGATTTAGAGGTAAAATCAAAGGAAGCATTATATGAGAAAAGACATGGAGAACTATTTAACAACTCTAAGTTAACACATCTAAAAAAGGGAATACTTATGACTATACGAAAATAACAATCATGAACTAATGAAATATATCAATCACGAACATGCTAAAAGGATAAGACCAAACTCATTTTTTATGCAATAAAGCTACTACTCTTTTAGATTAAATCATAAGATAGGCATGAAAATCTACAACTTAGAGTTTCTTAAACATGATAACTAATAGAAATAAATGGCAAAGATGCATTGCTCGATGTGACAGTAATTAAAGAGCTGTCTCAGAATAATCAGTGGGCTAAAGCAAATCATACCAGACTACTAGATTCAACATAAGTGATGGATTTTTTTTTCAAAATATACTAAGATAAAGATGTAACATGACATACATAGCAAGATCAAAGTGAAACAATATGCACATGCTGCTATGAAACACTCTATTAGACCAAAACAACGAACCAATATGGTATTTTTATAATAAGTTTCGGAAACCAAATCCTCACCAAGAACAGAGCATTCAATATCGAGATAAAAACACAATAATGACTAACTGATTCACACCACCCATAACAATCCAACTATAAGCTAGGAAACTAAGCAATGAAATCAGAATGAAAATAAATTACTTTCTTCGGAGTAGCGAACTGAGATAAGATGAGCAGGAGAGGGCAACGATTCTTCCATCGAAACACGATTTCGAGAAACTCGAATGAGCAAGACAAAAACGAGCGAGAGCCAAGACTGATCCGAACAGCTTTAAAGATTTTTGGTTTAGATATATTTCTTCCTCTCAACACTTAACTAACTCTTAATATTTTTCTCCTAACTTTTTCCCCCCCACCCCAACAGTGAAGAATGAGGGGATATATATAGAAGGGAAAATCTGAAAAATTCGAGTGGGAAAAGGGTAGAATAGGAATTTGAAGCTCGAACTCACAATTCAAAATATTCTCCCTAAAGGAAGGTAAAAATTTGTTCTTGCTACAAGATTTCAACCAAAATCCCATGAAATTCGGATGAAAAAAGATCAAGGTGGGCTGCTGGTGCTGAGAAAGCTGTGGGAGCTATTGGATATTGACGCGTGAGGGAGAAGAAGACGGGTACATGGTCGTTCACGTGTGTTGTCGCTGTCTGGATTCGGGTCGATTCATTGGAGCTGGGTTTCGTTCTGTTCGGGTCGCGATGAGGAAGAAGGAGAACGACTACAGGGGTCAGTTGGTGTATTATACGTTGTTTTTTTTTCTTTTGGAATGGGTCAGTTGCTGTTGTTGTATGTTGTATTATGTTTGGGATGTGAATATTGAAGAGCTCTCAATATTGAATTGGAAAATGGACTGTTGAGATTTAAATTGGAGTGGGCCAGCTGGGTTCGACCTAAAATGGTCTGAAAATTGAATTGAAGACAAGGTAAGAGATTGGTTAAAATTGTAATTAAGAAAATAATCAAAGAATTGCAAACTTGGCCCAGTTAGGTTAAAAACTTAACCAAATTGAGATAATCAATTAATTCGGCTAGAACTTAAATGAGACGAATTAATATAATTAACTAACGAGCTTCTTAATTTTAACGAAATAAAATAATTAACTGAATAGACTAATGACTCAAAAAATAAACTACTAATTTAAATAAAATTAATTTAATAAAATACTTACTAAAATTAAAATCTTTTTGAGATGGTTTTCGAAATGTTTATAAAATATATTAATTATATACAAAATTATATAAAACATATATGTTAATTTAAAATTACAAAAAGTGATAAAACTATTTAGAATAACTTGCAAACTATTATAATTTTTTTTTTTTGAAATTTTATAAAACTAATTATTTTAAATCGTTTGAAATTGAAGAAGCTCGAAATAATTAATTTATATTGTGGATGTACAAAATTGGTTGTCAACAATCAACAATCGCAAATACAGATAAAATAAATACACAAACAGTAGCTTAAAAGTAATTAAAAAACATAATACAAACACACTATCACAATTAATTGTTATATCTATAAGAGAAACATAGTGAATCTGTAGACAATAATAGTGAAAACAATAATGAATATTTATACAAAAGACAAGAAACAAAAGAGGGGAAATCAATGTTACTGTTTGAGTTTCATCGGAGCTTGAAGCTCTTTGGCTTGCCGTTCACTGTGCGAGCTCTAGGCTCATCGGTGTTGACCGAAAACACCTGCAAAATAAATAAAATTGTTAAAGAGGGAAGGGGAAGAGGACTGGTGGTGATCAGAAATGGGTCTGCTTTAGGCGGTGATGGGTCTGGTTTGTTGGTGGTTTTGGTCGGGTTTTCTGATGGTTTGGAGGGCGATTTTGCTAGTAGTGAAGAGGGTCTGGTGGTTTGTTTCAAGTTGAAGGTTGCTGGAGGATTTTTGGTGGTGGTTTTGACGGAAAAAATGGAGAAGGGTCTGGTTTGGTTGTTTTCCGACGGGGTTGGAAAAGGAAGAAGGTTTCGGTATTTTGGTGGTGCGATGGTGGTGTGTTTTCCGGTGGTTTGGAAGCTAATCGGAGAAGATGGAGAATGGAGCTGGTTTCAAGTTGGTTGCTGGCTGGTTTTCTGGTTGTTTATTCAACAAGGGTGGTGGCTGGTTCATGGCTGCCGAAAAAAGGAGAAAAATGAGTGGACAGAAGGTAGGTTTGGTGGAGAACCTTGACACCGGAAAAGGAAGACAAAAATGGGGGTTGAGTTTGTCGGATCTTAGCCGGAAAAAAAAGAAAAACAAAGGGCTTTTTGCTGAAGAAGGGGAAGTTGGCAGTGAGGAAGAAGATTTGATCTTTTGGGGTGGCAGCTATTTGGAAGGATAGAAATATATTTTAGGGTTTTCTCTTTTGGGAATTCTTACCCCTTCAATTTTTTACCTAGTAAAACTTAAATAGGAAATTGTTATACAATGGGCTCATATCATGGGCTTGAGATTGTGGCACAAAACTGTTGGTTGATAAAATATCCGTGTATGAAATCTTATCCATATTTGAATGAATTTTTAGATTGTGTAAAATATCAAACTTAATACTAACAAATGTAACAACAAAAATGAATATTAAAAAAGTGTCATGAACGTAACTAATGACATGTACAAAAATGTAATTTAACAAAACCAATGCTTTAATCAAGAATGAAAAAATATTTGAACACATTCAATCAGTTGTGACAAGAAATAACGGAATTAAAATTAACTGATAAAGAATCATAAATTTTGATAAGTAAAGATAGTTATCAATAACTTATTTAAAATTATAAAAAAATTATTTTGAACTATTAAATAAATAAAACTTAAAAGTTATGAATTTTGAAAATGTTAGGCCAAAATTGGGTGTCAACTATCTCTACTTACAAAAAAAACTCTTGGATGCCAAGTCAAGTAATATATACCCCTTTTGAGTTTCTGAGTAACCCATATGAACTGAAACTTTTGACCTGGATGCTAATTTGTCATTTTCTGATAAGACTTTAGCAAAGCACAAACATCCTAACACCCTTAGATGTGTCAGCATTGGCTTATTTTCATATAGCTTTTCATAAGGAGATTGTCCTCCTAGTACCTCACTAGGCATCCTATTTATCAAATATGCAGCTGCAAGCACACACTGACCCCAATATTTCAAAGGAATGTTACCTTGAAACCTCAATGCCCTAGTAACTTCTAACACATGTCTATGCTTCCTTTTTGCTACTCCATTTTGTTGTGGAGTATAAGGACAAGACCTCTGATGTACTATTCTTCCTTCTTTAAACATTTTTTCACACACATAATTTACAAACTCTGTCCCATTATCAGATCTTACCTTCTTTACTACTTTACCAAACTGAGTACTAACAAACTGCAGAAAATATGACAAAGTAACACATACATCTGACTTATTTTTCAATAGAAACAATCAGGCCATTCTTGAGAAATCATCAATCACAGTAAGGAAAAATCTATTACCATCAAAAGTAGAATGTCTGTATGGACCTCATACATCCAAATGAATCAAATTAAAACATTCAGTACTCTTTCTACTACTTGGAAATACAACTATTGTTTGTTTTGCACAAGGACATACACTATATTTATTTAAGGCTTTGTTGACAACTTCAGGACTAACAGAAAACAACTTATTTAACACATGAGAAGACATGTGTCCTAGTATTTTGTGCCATACATTCACCTCTTATTGTACCTGACCTTGTGTAAGATTCTTCAACAACATATACAACTCATCATCTTCTTTACCAATCTCCCTCATCTTGCCAGTATAAAGTTCCTGAAACATACAGAAATGTGGAAAGAAAGTGACTGAGCATCCTAACTCTTTTGTCACCTTGCTGACTAACAACAAATTATATTTGAACTCTGGAACATGAAACACATTTGTGATTACACTTCTTGGGGAGATTGGACAAGATCCAATATAAGTCACATAAGACACTTCACCATTAGGCAAGCTTACAGGTTTTGGATCCTTGACCTTTACTATAGACTCTTTAGTTAACATCCCAATATTAGAAAGCATATGGTTGGTGGCCCCTCTATCTATAATCCAAATCTCACTATGTTCAGAAACTAATAGAGCTTTACCTGCTGAATTAGCCTGAACTCCATGAGCTGCACTACCTGATATGTTGGCACATCCGTGATTTTGGTCAAGCATCTGCAGAATTTGACTATATTGGTCTTTGGTGAAGGTGCAGCCTTACAGATGGTTAGCACTTTCATATGCTGCACTAGAGTATTAGCTTGTGGTTTTTGACCCTTATCAACAACATTAGCGTTGAACCCATAGTTGAATGAAGTTCCATCAGACACCCCATCATAAGTATATTTTCTTGTAGCATTAGACTCATTTCCAACCATGTAAGCATTATGACATGCTCCATTAGTCACTTTTCTCTTTGACTTGAAATCATGAGGGTATCCAATCAACTTATAACATTGTTCTTTGGAATGCCCCTTGCATCTGTAGAAGTCACATACCAATCCCAAGTTCTTCTTGAACTTGTTATATCCTTGGCCATTTGATGAACCTCCAATTCTTGAATACATTGCCAAAGGATCAACCCAGTAGAATAGATGGAGTTCAATCCTATAATTACACCACTTGAAGTCAATTTTTGACACTCATCATTCACTATCATAGCATAGGCTTAATTCACTCCAGGAACAGGACTCATCAACAGAATTTGACTCCTTCCTGTACAAAAGACTCATTCAATTCCATAAGGAATTGATAGAGATTTTGTCTATTTAGATGCTTGATAAAACCTCTTGATCTCTCACAATTACACCTAGGAGATGGAACTAAAGTATCATACTCATCCCACAATCCTTTGAGCTTAGTGAAATATACAGATACAAAATATGTACCTTGTTGAAGTGTGGCAATTTCTTTATGCAGACTGAATGTTCTTGATCCATCCAATCGATCAAATATTTCTTTCAAATCACTCCAAACCCCTTGAGCAGATGATGCAAACGTTACTCCTGCTAATAGACTCTTGGACACAGAATTTAAAAGCCAAGAGAGAACAATGGCATTTACCCTTTACCATTGACCCCCTAATTCTGCACTCACATTCTTTCTTGTAGGTTCCATCCACCAATCCAATTTTGTTTCTTCCAAGCAATGCCAATCGAATGGATCGATTCCATAATGCATAATTCTCGATCCCAAGAAGTTGAAATGAGATAAGGCTAACCCCACTGACATCAGCAGGACTCAAGAACATAGGATGATTATAATCCAATACTTGACTTGCATGCATAATCTATGTGGTATTTCCATTACCAGGAACTCCACCATTACTAATATCAGTATCTTGGCCACCATGATCCTCCCTTTGTGCCATTGATTTCACTCTTTCCTTTGATTTGAATCGCGGAAGCCTGATGAATTCTATAGAATCTGAACTTCAGAAATTTGCTTCTTATACACTTGATCTACTCAGACTTCGATCGATGCTCTGATACCATGAAGATTTACAGAGATTACTTTAGAGAAAAAGAAGAGTTATACTTCATAAATTTTGACAAGAATTGAATGCATTACATAGAGCTGAATAGAAGCTATTTATACATGTACTTCTTCTTCTACTTTTACCTATAGAATGTAACTAACTTTCTAACAACTTTGTAACAGATTAACTACCTTCTAACTGTAAACTTGAAGTGTAGTTTATGACTCTTTTTTCTAATTTCTGTCAACATAAAGTATACCAAAAAAACCTTAGATATGGATCATCTAACTGACGTGACCACTATTGATACAACCATGGAGTCAAAAATTTATTATTCTAAGACTGAAAGGGAACCTCTCTCGTACCCGACTCTTCATGGACTCCTTGTTGGGAGTTTGACCTACTTAACAGTCACTCGACCTGAAATTGATCATGATATTAATATTCACAGTCAATTTATGTCTGATCCTTGACGCCTTAATCTTCTAGTTGTTCATCGCCTTCTCTATTTTCTTCAATCAACTGCAATGATGGTTTGCATTATATTCATGACTCCCATACTCTCTTGCGTACCTTCTCAGACGCTCATTATGGTGGGTTCCTTGAGACTCATCATTCAACCACTAGGTATTGTGTGTTTCGTGGCAACTCCTTATGATATTAAAAGTCAAAGAAACAAGGAATTATGTCCAAATTATTGACCAAAGTAGAGTATTGTGTCATGTCAACTACTTGTAGTGAAGTGGTTTATTGACCAAAGACATACCTAAAGGGTTCTATTACCGCCCCCCCCCCCTCCCTCCGGCCTAAACTAATTAAAAATGAAATAAATACACCACAAACGCTGACATGACATAGAGGGTGTGCACAGTCTCTTGAAGGCAAGTGATGAGTGCACAAATTAATAACATGTCATTTTTTGATTGGTAACTTTATAATTAGTTAGTACACATATTTATTGATATTAAAACTTATATATATTTAATTATTTTTTATTTATTTCTTTGTAAAATATTTATTTTAATTTTTTTCCCACTTTAAACTTTTTTTTAATTAATTAATTAATTATATTTTCACTTTTAATTATTTTAAAAAAATTATGTGTATTTTTTTTTAAAATAATTTAAAAGTTACCTTTAATTTTAACATTTTAATTTTTTTTTATGTTTTATTTGATTTTTATTCACTTATTTTGATATCCGTTCAAAATTAACTTATTTTAAATACAAGACATTTGGAATTAAATTTGAAATAAAATCAAAACGAAAGACAAAGAAAATAAAATCAATAGAAAAATAAAGAGAAAAAACAATGAATGAAGGCAAAAAAAAAGTTTCAATGCAAGGTAACAAAAATATGTATTAATTTAATTTAAATACAAGATAATTAAAAAATAATTTGATTTTTAAAAAAAATATATATTTACATACGTGGCAGACGAGTGTGTACAAACATAACCAACTTGGGTGGTTGAAGGTGCCATGTCAACACAAAAGGTGCACAAAAATACGGAAAAATGAGTTCAACGAGGTAATAGGACCCTAGTTAAGTTTAGGCGTGTCTCTCGAATTTCGGTCATAGTCTAGGGGTACTTGTGTCTTAACCATATAATTATAGTTTATCTCATTTTGAATCCAATTTATTCGACAACTATGAATTAAAATAAACGTTTCACATAACCATTTAATTTTCAGTGTCCAAAACAATCCCTTATGTAACAATCCTTTATTCTAAGTTTTTCACTACGTAACAAAAGAAAAAGAAAAAAAAAGAAAAAATAGATTTGGAATGAGAAGAGTATAAATGAAGTAACAGAAGAGATAACAATTTACAACTGAAATAACCAATTGAACTCCATAACTGACATAAGTTTTTTTTCCCCTTTGGAAGAGAGAAAAAGATGGCGCAATGTCAATTGAACTTTCAGAAAGAAATTTCATGGAAATGCAGAGTCTCCATTAACAGAGTCACAAGAATTTGTTGTTTTCCAAAAAGATTGCAGATTGCTGAGTGTTGCGATCGACAATCTTTTCCACTTCCATTAACAACAACATCAACAACAAGAAGATCAATTGAAGAAGTGAAGTCACAAAGAAGCAATGAATACGAAATGAATGATTTGTGGAAAGTGAGAAGAGTAATTGAGAGTGAAGAAGAGATGATGGAAGTTGCTGCTATTCAAGCTGATGCCTTTTATGAACAAGAAATGATGGAAGTTTACTCCAATGATTTCTTCTTTCAATTCTTTAAGGTTCTTCCCATATTTCCTTAATTCTCCGAAATACCCATTCTTGATTTCTTCTTCTTCTTCTTTTTTTACTAATAAAAATGAGGATTGTGGTGATTATGTAGGTTGAACAATTCTCAAATCTTTATTACAGACTCAAGCATTATGCACCAGACAGGTAAAAAAAAATCAAAACTTGCCAATTCTTGATCAATGTTATTCTTGTACTAAAAGTTCAGTTCAATTCTTGAGTAAATAGGTATGCATGTTTAGTTGCGGAGGCCGCCTCAAGTGATGAGGAAGAACAACATCTTGTAGGAGTCATTGATGCTACAGTGAATGAAGATAAAGATATCCTTCAGTACCTGCCGTTAGCAACAAAATATATCTATATTTCTGGGATTGCTGTATTGACCAAATTCAGGTCAAGTAAAATGAATTGATGTTTTCTTTAACATGGCGTAAAATACTAATTTTGAGTTCTGTACTGTACATTTTGCTGACAATTGTGCGATATTGACCACAATTGCAGGAGGCAGAAAGTTGGAACTGCTTTGCTTAAGGCATGTGATGTTCTTGCAAGAGTTTGGGGTATTGAATATCTAGTCCTAAAGGCTTACGAGGATGATTTTGGTGCTCGAAAATTATATACAAATGCCGGTTATAAACTAGTTTCAGCTGATGCTCCATCAAAGACAAGGTGGATTCCTGAAAGAAGACGAGTTCTTATGGTTAAACAGGTTTCACATGAATCAACTTGAAACGACTCAAAATCTCTTAATAGTTTCGATATGAAATTAGAACTCTGCAAAACTGTATTAGCTGAATCTTGTGCTTTGTATTCAGAGTTACAAAGCTGACAACTCTGGTTTTCTATCAAATACATACATAGAAAGTGTATTCATATAATCGAGTTTGATATTGTTTACAACTTCTTTAGTGATTAGTGTGGTTAATATAGTGCTTACAGAAGAGGAACTTCCCAACAAAGGTGTTGTGATTTGTGAATGGACATTGAGTCTGGAATCTTAATGTAATGTCCTATTTCGTGAGAAATTGCTTTTATGTGTGAAATGATCATTTTTGCCTTTCCATTAGCTTTTTCATTTTTATTATGTGTTGCGGGGATGGTTGACATGGTTCTCAATGCGATCAAGTGAGATTTTAGTGATTTTGAGCTTTTGAGTTGGTTTATATTAAAAGTGTTGACTTTGGTCTAGCAAAATGTGTCTTGACCCTTGTCCCAGAGACAATGTCGATGCCACTTATAGCTTGCTAACCGGGCATCACCTTCTTCATCAACACTGGTGCAGTAGTTGTGGAGCTCAATTAGGAGTCATCATTAACTCCCTTAAACCACTCAAACGAGCCTTGCTCGTGAGTTACCCAATAGAAGTATGCACGTTTAGTAGCAAAAGGATTTTTTTACTACCCTTATGGCCACTCTCGACTAGGCCATCTAAAATGTCCTTTTTTTTTCTTGATGTTGTTGAGCACATCTTTTACTATGCATATCAATGCCAAGGTCTACTAAGAGGACTACGTCGTATATCTTGTAGTCCTGTGCTCCATAAGGGCCAGCAATCAAGAGCTTTCTGTTATACATTGATATGAATAGACTTCAGGGGAAAAACAATTACTTGGAAATTTTCAAAAATTGAGTTTTCCTTCAAAATGCTTTTTCTGGAAAATATTTTTCAGTCAAATCAAATACACCAAAAAATATATATATTTTTCAAAAATTTATTTCCATGATACTAAGGAAAGTTAGATAGATCAGTAACCTGATTATAACAGTAAGTTTGATCAAACCCGTTGCTTTGTTCATTAGGTAGGTCAGAACTTGGAAGTTCCTGATTCTGGAAGAGAAAATCCACATCATCGAAATTCACATCATTGAGATCAAAATCAAAATTGAAACACACATCACAATTTTCTTTCTCATTTGAACCATCCGCATCTGGTGCCGCGATACTATTGTTTGGATTAGACATATTTTGTTCACCAAAATACTCTTCGAAAATAGCAATTGCGGCTCCCAATTGATTCACAGTCACATTTGTATCAGATATCATTGTGTTACATGAATATGTTGTTAAATTGACATTCATGTTGTGGTCATTTTGTATCAGATATCATTAAATGCTAGCTCATGCTTATAATTAATGCTCCTTGAGTGTTGTAGTCCTTGTGATCCCAACATTTCAAACAATCAAGTTAATGTTAGCTATATAAGTAGGAATCCTCATTTTTCACAAAGCTCCATGAAATGAATTGTCAAGAAAATTAAATAATTGTGAAGTAGACTTACTTCCTCCCCCAAGGTGTTCCACAACTTTCATGAATTTGGCACGAAGATCCTCAGTCCAATTTATGCACTTCTTTCGCCTAACGGTCCTATTAATAGCACGATTCTGGCTTTCTCCTTCCCTCAACTCATATTTTTCATTCGATACAACATCATTCTCAGGCTCATCAATATTGTTGCTTTGTTCATTAGTATTAGGCATATTATTTTTCTCTCCAGCTTGTTCTTCATTATCTCCAATAACATTACTGTTACCAATACCATTAACATTCATCTGATTCCCATTTTCTTCTAATATTTTTCTAGCCTTTTCCTTTTTGATTCTTCTCAATACAAATTGCCACAAATAATTCACAATATTCTTGTCAAGTGGTTTCTTCAAGTAAATATGAGCTCCAACGTCAAAAGACTTCATCACTAAGTGTTTCTGCTGTTCATCACATATAACTGGATAAATATTTCGAGAAACTAGCATTAGAATTGAATTATATTGTACACGATATTTGAAGAGTTAATTCACGTATATCTATTGATTTTCATCTACTATAACAATAATTTACAAAACAATTGTTTATCATATCACTACAAAAAATAAATATATAGTGCATTGGTTAAAATAATTGACTATACCCACTATACAACAAAGTTGTAATGGTATCCATGTCGTATTATAAATATAAATATTATCTGACTAGTTAATTTTAACTATATTCAGTGAATTTTATTCATTATAAAATTAATGTTACAAAATAACTAGTTACCATATACTAAACAACCAAGAATTAGCGACAAACAGTTTATGTCTCTAAACAATAAAAATTTGTCACTAATCCTATTTAACACAGATTATAGAAATTATTGTGTACCTATCTTTCGCAAAGCTCTCCTTTCCTAAGAGTGAGTTGGTTGAGATATTTAATTTAGCAACAAACTAGTGACATTTCACAGCTAATTTTATTTTTGTAGTAAATTGATTGAAATAATAGACTTTACCCATTCCAGCAATAGATGCAATAGGTCGAACAGTACTAGAATAAATAATTACAAAGTGAAACAATATCCAAGGCCTTAGCTTGAACCAAAAGTTCGAAGGAATGAAAATAAGGTGAATGGACATTGATTATGAACATCAATTTTTTTCTTTTGCATTGGATAAAACTTTGTCATAGTTGTGGAAGCATCAACTGTCGTAACTGTATCAATGCACTTTAAAAGTCAGTGAAGAACAAGAAAATAAAGTTATACACAAAATTATCAGAAATGATTAATTATTTCTCATTCAAAATCAGTTATACAACTGCATATATCAATCAACTCATTTTGTAATCAATGTGTGCAATCTTAGATAGGTTCATATGAAACAAGACACATATTGTTTAGGATTAATAATAAGTAAACAAAATTGTTTAAAAAATTGAATTTGTTGGCAATATAGAATCAAAGGACAAAAAAGTTCCACTGAAATAGAAATGATTAAAAAAGAAAAAAGACATAAGTACCCCTTGAACAAGGATTCAAATTTCAAGCACACACGTTTCTTTAAACGTGGATCCTATTACCTTCCTGAACTATTCTGAGGTGTAAAAAACATACTCTTTGGTGTTAAGGTGGTATAGAGAGTGTGCTTACTATCTTGTAAGCAAGTGAGATGCGAAAAATATGAGAAAAATCTAATCAATATTAGATACATGTCATTTTTTAATTGATCATATTATACTATTAGTTAATACACATAATTATTAACATTTTTTTTAATATATATCTATATATATACACACACATTTTCCTTGATTTCTCTGTAAAATATTCATTTAACTCCTTACTTTTAAGTTTTTTATTTATTTTATTTTTTCCTCTTTTATTAATTGTTTCTTATCTTTTCATTTATAAATGATATGAAAAGACTAACAGTATTTTCTTTTTACAAAAAGTAAAAAATAAATTTAAAATATGACCTTTATTTTAACGTTTTGATGTTTTTATATTTTCTTCACTTTTTTGTATCCAAATAGAAATAAAAGAAACAAGGTATGCAATAAAGAGTAAAAAAAATATTTGTGCTTGAGAAAATTTTTAAACACAAGACAAATAAAATTTAAAAAGTTATGCCTGTTTGAGAAAATTTTAAATACAAAACAAGGAAGTTTTTTAAGAAATACGGGTATTAGCTACTTTAAATACAAGGCAAAGAAAAAAAGAAGGTTTTCTTAAAAGATAAATATACATGTGGCGACATGTGCATATCACCACATCTAATTGAATTGGGTTATGCCTTCATGCCAGTATATAAAGTGCAAATAAATA
Source organism: Solanum tuberosum (assembly GCF_000226075.1). Lineage (NCBI taxonomy): Eukaryota > Viridiplantae > Streptophyta > Magnoliopsida > Solanales > Solanaceae > Solanum > Solanum tuberosum. The sequence goes on along the minus strand of NW_006239275.1, from coordinate 331,722 downwards.
TAGGAAAAAAAGTTCAGGGGTAATAGGACATCCTTAAAAATAAAGTGTGTCCTTAAAATTTTGATGATAATTCAGGTAATACTTATGCCTTTTTTCTATATTAAAAAAAACATTGGCATCATGTATTTTATTTTTTCTTAAAAATTTGTTTCTTATTTATTCAACACTTCAATAAAAGACAAATTATTATTTAATCTCAAGGTTAGCAATATTGATAGTCAGATCCATTCCTATCAATTCTTTTAATTCCCTCTGACTGCCCTAATCCTGTGCCTCCACCACCAAATGATTTTTTTTTTTCTAAAATGATCCAGAGAATTGTAAAATCAAATATCCATGCCTTTAAAATCGTTTTTGAGAATTTAAATTTCTCCTACAATTCTATATCATTCTAGACCAAGGCATAGAAACAATCCTC
>NW_006239275.1:327706-331112 GCF_000226075.1 Solanum tuberosum | reverse complement strand
AAAAACCCCCCCCCCCCCCCCCCCCCCTTTTTTTTTTCTACAAAAAATCAAGTGTCAAAGACATATGCAAATTGATTAAATAAATAATAAACTATATCTCATCGGGAACATTTTATAAAATTGGGATGACATAAAAATTAACATGAAACTATCTCCCCACCTTTGAAAAATCACTGAGAAAGTTAATCGGGTGTGTGACATGCTTATAACAAGGACCACAAGTAGAAATTCTAATTCAATTATTAATAACCACTAAAAACTCATTTATTAGCTTATAAAACAACAAAGACAAGCATATAAATGTGTTATGACAACAAAGAAAAGAGAATTTCAAAATGCACAAGATAAATTAAATCTAAAAAAAGATGAGAGAATGGTCTAGAACCCCCCCAATCTATATCCAAAATCCCAACTACACACTCCAACTTTACGGATGTCCTATTACCCACCTGAACTTTATATTTCTCTATTTTATACACACCTAAGTGCTGACCTCAACACATAAACCAAATAATTAGGCCTGCGTGATTCCACGCGCTGGGTCCCCCACCTCTTCAACTCCCATTTCTTGTTTTTTCCACCATTTCCCTCCTAAAACGTAAAAGAACAAAAAAAAAATCCTCTTTTATCATTTTCAATCCTTCTCCATTAGCAATGCCCTCTGTTAACTAAGAGCTTAGGTTGACAGTTCCACCGAAATGGCCATAGCGCAGCCGGCGACGGTCATACGACCTTCAGACCAATGCAAAAATATACCTATGGAGGAGACGGATCTTCTCCAACAAGAATCACCTTCAAATTACAATCCAGCGATCACTGTTGGGAGTGATTCAGATCGTTCCAATTAGGTTTGATTCATCCATACAAAGCTTATTCAAGTTTCCACTTGCCATTTTTGATGAATTTCGAGAAAATTCAAAATTAAAATTAGAGACCTAAATAAGAAATTAGAGCATATTACAAATCCTAAATTCAAGATTTGAAGTAGAAATGAACATTAACAACTAAACCCTACTTAATTTTGAGAGGAAATTGTGATTTTTTTATATAAGGAACAAGGGTTAATGGTGGGGAAAAAGAAATATTGGTTTGTCCCCTCATCCCAGCGCACTCAATTATGTAAGTAAAATCGATATGAATAGAGGTTGTAATTATGGCGAAGATTCAGGTGAACTAGCCGGAGCTCACGATATGAACAGAGGTTGTAATCGTTGGAGAAGGAGGAATTTTTCGTCAAAATTAACCTTTTAACGCGCCTAGAGGAAGTGAGAACACCTCCCATGACAGGTCAGCACTTAGGTGTGTATAAAATAGAGAAATATAAAGTTCAGGTGGGTAATAGGACACCCGTAAAGTTGGAGTGTGTAGTTGAGATTTCGAGTATAGATTGGGGGGGTTTTAGACCATTTTCTCAAAAAAGATTGATGTTATATCATGAATTAGATAACAAACATCATCTCAATAAAATCTCTTATTAAAACAATCGCACAAAAATCAATTATATCAAAGCGCCAAAGGCTATAACTTCTGCATATAGAGAGATGTAACCACTTTTACCTTTATATTCATAAGATTTTAGCAAAGCAACCATTTCATCAGCAAACTCTTTGTCAAGATCAACCAACATCATATAAATTTCTTCAATTATATCATGATAAGGAGTTTCCATTCGATTATCTGTTCCAGTTCCTTCAATAGTTTGGGGATTTTCTTCTTTAGAGAAAACTAAGAGGATATACAAGAAATAAAAAAAATGTAATAAAAAGCTGAATTTATTGGTGGAACACTTAGCTATTTTGGAAGGTTATTTAGTAGATACGCTAATGTAGAGTGCATTTCCCCCCAAGTCTACTCATTTCTATTGGATATTGAGCACGTTCAGTGTTGACCGTACAAATAATTTTTATTTGACTTATATATTTTTCTTTCTTGAGTCAAGACAAGGATATCCTTTTGTCCTTCTTTCACTTTATTTTTTCATTTAAGTGTAACACCTCGGATTTTGGAAAAGGAAAAGATAACATTTCTTTTAGCCACTTTTGTGTTCTACGGGGATAGTCTACGGGCCCGTAGAAGCTTCTACGGACCTAAAAGGCATCCATAAAAAGTGAGTTGAATTTCTTTTTAAAAAGTTTAAGTATCTAATTCTACGGACAACCAAAACGGTCCGTCAATTGCTCTATGTGTAGTAGTTAGATCTCGTGGGAAGTTCCCATACTTGGTGAAATTTTAGGGTTAAAGTTGAGTTCTACGATTGGGGTCTACGGACCGTAGAAGGTTCTACGGGCCATAGACCAGTCTCGTCAAAATTAGATTGAATTTAAGGCTCCAATACTTAGTCTACGGTTGACCAGCACGGACCATAGAAAGTTCTATGGTCCGTAGGTCACACCCGTAAGCCGAATCGACAATTATTTTTAGGGGTTTTTGGGTCTTTTCCCTAAGTGTTTATTACCTAAGTTATGTCGTTTTGACACATATTCTAAGCCCTATATAAGTATTTTAAGTCCTAAAACTACACATTCTAAAATCGTTATCCTAAAATTCCAATTCCCTCCAAGTTCTCCCCCCAAAAATTATCTCTTAAGCTAAGGAAGAAGAAGTTAGGTTTCACTTCAAGATCTCAAATTCACCATAGATTTTAGGCTTTGAGCATCAAGGTATGTTAGTATTAACCTATGGAGTCCTTTCCTCAATTGGGTCTCTAAAGATCCCAATTCTACAAGTTCAATTCTCAATTCAAAATTAGGGTTTTATTGAATTTCCATGGGTTCTTCTCAATTATGATTTAATTAGTTATTTTCTATATTCTAATGTTTAGGTTAGGGATACAGATTCCTAAACCCCTAGTGTTGAGCCGGGTCCCCGTGGTAAATGAGTTTCTGAAAATGTTTTCTGATGATCTACGCGGTGTTCCTCCCGAAAGGGAAATAAATGTCACTCCCCGAGCCTACACCCTGGACGTGACCAGCACTCGAAGACCATTGCTGGCCCCAAGCGAACCCTTGGCCTGGCTTACTTAACTCAGCGGAAGACTTAACTCAACAAAATAAACTCATGTAATAGTTTAAATGATAACATCTTAGCCAAAATGGCAACTTATGTCTCAAAACAAAGTATCTGCAAATACATAGATGAGAGACTCAATATTAACTGTCTGACTGTCTATGAAGCCTCTATAATACTGAGATGGATGTTGGGACAGACCCCACAACATCCTAATAAAACAAAACTAGGAAAGCAAAATAACAAAGTCCTTCGGAATACAAGGAGGCTCACCACTGACTATGGAGTTCTCAATTGGATCAACGGCGTGCGGGATGCTGATCCTGGTCACCTGTGTCTGCATCATAATAAGATGCAGGCCAACTGGCATCAATACATTGAATGTACGAGTATGTGAGCT
>NW_006239275.1:321527-326704 GCF_000226075.1 Solanum tuberosum | reverse complement strand
TGTACCCTCAATACACAACCAATCTAACTCGAAAAAACAGCCCAAAAACATGAATCAACTCACCTCCAAGTATCAACAACTCAACCAACAAGAATTCTACAATTTGTTCTTCAAGAACCTTACTTCTTCAACATGTAAACAACTCAAAAAAATTGGATTGAAATAAGTTGGTGTGTGGGTGAACTAACCCAACATGAAAAGATCTCACATACCATAATAGGGATCACCCCTGACGAATTCCACTCGCAGGCTTAGATGATCTTGACGAATTCTTGCCTTTTTCTCCCTTTCTTTCTTCTTTTCTCTCTTCTCCAAGCCCTAAGCGTATTTCTCAATTCTCCAAACTGACTAAGTCATGTTTTTACCCCAATAAATCCCTAAAATCAAATTAGGAAATAACTTAGAGAAAAGACTAGTTTGCCCTTCCCTAAATCCGGATTGGGACTTTCCTCAATCCAACAGCCCAACTTCCGAAAGACATATTTACTCATACAATGTCGAAATCGTGCAATATTGGTGGCGTTGGAAAGATCTCTTCAAGGGCTCTCCAACCATATCAAGAGCTACTCCTAAATCTTCCTGAGCTAGGAGTTATGGCCGTTTGAAAATGGCCAAAACTCACTTTCTTAACCTAGACAAAATTTCCAGATTTCCTTATTCTTTCCAAAAATCAATATTTTAAACTCTTTATAGTCGTTTCTAGGTGCGAAATGTTACAATATCTCTCCCTTGGGAACATTCGTCCTCGAATGAGCTTTATTTCACTATGCTAAGGGTGGTAACATCAAGTTCAACACTCAACAAGCAAAACAATTAACACATGCTTACTCAATAATTCAAGGAGTACTAAGAAGAGAATTATTACCTTCAACTACATTCTCTCCAGATTCAAAGAGATGGGGATATCTCCTTTTCATGTCCTCCTCAGCTTCCCAAGTAGCTTCTTCAACAAATTGGTTCCTCCAAAGGACTTTGACTGATGCAATTTCTTTTGTTCTCAACTTGTGAACTTGGCGATCTAAAATCTAAACTGGAGTCTCCTCATAAGATAAATTTTCTTTAATCCCCATATTTTTAGTTTGCACTATCAATGAAGGATCTCCCATGGACCTCTTCAACATGGAGATGTGAAATACCGGATGCATCGCTGCTAACTCTTGTGGTAGCTCCAACTCATAAGCTACATTGCCAATCCTCTTAACTATGCGATAAAGGTCCAATATATCGGGGACTAAGTTTCCCCTTCTTACCAAACCTCATGACTCCCTTCATGGGTGAAACCTTCAAATACACCCAATCATCTACTTCGAACTCTAGTGGCCTTCTTCTAACATCTGTGTAGGATTTTTGACGACTCTGTGCCGTTTACGGCCTCTCTTGTATCACCTTCACCTTTTCCATAGCTTGGTGAACCAAATCTGGTCCTATCAACCCTGCTTCACCAACTTCAAACCATCCAAAAGGAGATCTGCATCTTCTCCTATAAAGAGCTTCATAAGGAGCCATTTGGATGCTAGCGTGAAAACTGTTGTTGTAAGCAAACTCTATGAGAGGTAGATGATCATCCCAATTTCCTTTGAAATCAATCACACAAACCCTCAACATATCTTCCAAGGTCTGAATAGTGCGCTCTGCTTGCCCGTCAATTTGAGGATGAAAGGCAGTGCTCAAGTTCACCTTTGAGCCTAAACCTTTCTGGAAAGATTTCCAGAACTGTGCTGTAAATTGGGCACCTCTATATGAAATAATGGAGACTGGAACTCCATGAAGTCTTACCACCTCCTGAATATAGAGCTTAGCATAATCTTTTGTTGAGTTGGTAGTCTTCATCGGCAAAAAGTAGGTTGATTTCGTCATCGTATCGACAATCACCCAAATAGAATCATGCTGCCTGCGAGACCTTGGCAAACCTGTGATGAAATCCATATTAATCATCTCCCACTTCCATTCCGGAAGTTCTATTTTCTGAGCCAAACCACCAAGCTTTTGGTGCTCTACTTTCACTTGTTGGCAATTTGGACACTTAACAACAAATTCAGCAATGTCCTTCTTCATACCATTCCACCAATACACTTCTCTCAAATCGCGATACATCTTTGTGGAACCTGGATGAATGGAATATCAGGAGCAATGAGCTTCCTCCATGATCCTCTCTTGGAGTTCATCCACCATTGGTACACACAATCTACCTTGATATCTCAATACACCATCTCCCCCTTGTTCAAAAGCTAATACTCTTTGCTTTTGAACATTTGCCTTCAAGTCGAGCAAAATGGGGTCTTGGTCTTGCTTTTCCTTCACTTCTGACACTAGTGATGATTCAACCCCGTTCGTCACCACTATTCCTCCTTCTGTGGAATCCATAAGTCTGACTCCCAGGCGTGCAAGTCTGTGCACATCTTTGGCTAACTCCCTCTTTTCTTCCTCAACATGGGTGATACACCTCATAGATAACCTGCTTAAAGCATCAGCAACAACATTAGCCTTACCTGGGTGGTAAAGAATACTCATGTCATAATCCTTGAGTAATTCTAACCACCTCCTCTGTCTGAGATTAAGCTCTTTCTGAGTGAACACATATTGCAAGCTCTTGTGGTCAGTGAATATATCAACATGAACACCATACAAGTAGTGTCGCCAAATCTTCAAGGCGAAAACTACAGCAGCCAACTCTAATTCATGGGTTGGATAATTCTTCTCATGAACCTTCAACTGTCTGGAGGCATAAGCTATCATTTTGTCATTCTGCATTAACACACAACCCAAACCAACTCTGGATGCATCACAATACACCACAAAACCCTGAGTACCTTCTGGTAAGGTCAAAACTGGGGCACTAGTCAACCTCTTCTTTAATTCCTGAAAGCTCCTCTCATAAGCTTCAGACCATTGAAATTTCACTGTCTTCTGAGTCAACTTGGTCAAAGGAGACGAAATAGACGAGAACCCCTCTACAAACCTTCTATAATAGCCAGCTAAACCCAAGAAACTCCTAATATCAATTGGAGATGTGGGCCTAGGCCAATTCTGTACTGCCTCAATTTTCTGAGTATCCACTCTAATTCCATCACCGGAAATAATATGGCCCAAGAATGCCACAGAATCAAGCCAAAATTCACACTTGGAGAACTTGTCATACAATTCTCTATCCTTCAAGGTCTGAAGAACTATTCTGAGATGCCTACCATGGTCTTCTTCATTCCTTGAATAGATTAGTATGTCATTAATGAAGACGATGACAAATATATCTAAATAAGGTTTGAAGACTCTGTTCATAAGATCTATGAACCCTGCTGGTGCATTAGTCTAACCAAAGGACATGACCAAGAACTCATAATGACCATATCTAGTCCTAAATGCTGTCTTTGGAATGTCACATTCCCTAACTTTCAACTGATGGAAGCCTGATCTGAGATCAATTTTTGAAAAACAGGTGGCACCCTAAAGTTGATCAAATAAATCATCTATCCTTGGAAGAGGATACTTATTCTTGATGGTAACCTTATTTAATTGACGGTAATCTATACACATCCTAAGGGAACCATCTTTCTTTCTCACAAACAAGACTGAAACGCCGCAAGGTGAGACACTTGGTCGAATAAAGCCTTTGTCTAACAAATCTTTCAACTGCTCTTTCAACTCTTTCAAATCTGCTGGTGCCATTCTATATGGCGGAATAGAGATAGGACGAGTATCGGGAATGATGTCTATGCCGAAGTCTATTTCTCTCTCAGGAGGGACTCCGGGTAGATCATCAAGGGAAGACTTTTGGAAACTCTTTTACTATAGGGACTGACTGAATGGGAGATACCTCAACACTTGAGTCATTAACTCAGACTAAGTGATAGATACAACCCTTTGAAACTAACTTTCTTGCCTTAAGGTACGAAATGACCCTTAGACACTGTTGAACTACTACTCCACTCTATAACTGACTCATTAGGAATCTGAAACTTGACAACTCGAGTTCTACAATCTATTGATGCATAACAGGCATGAAGCCAGTCCATACCTAGAATGACATCGAAATCTACTATGTCTAACTCAACTAAATCAACCATGGTGTCTTTGTGATTGATGGAAATGACACAATCACGATAAACTCGCTCAGCTAGAATAGACTCCCCAACAAGAGTAGAAACACTGAAGGGTTCACAAAGTTTCTCAGGAATAACTTTAACCTTATTTGCAACATAAGGGGTTACAAAATATAAACTTTCTCCTGGGTCTAGCAAAGCATAAACATCAAAAGCAAAGTCTTTGATCATACTAGTGACAACATCTGGAGAGTTCTCTTGCTCTTGGCGGCTGGTAATTGCATAAAGGCGGTTTGCTCCTCCGCCAGTACCAGAATTAGCTCCTCTAGGTGCAGCCCTGTCTGGTGGTGCAACTGATGAAGATTGGGCTCTATTGCCCGGATTTCTACTATATTACTTATTCTTAGGACATTCTTTCAAGAAATGTCCCTCTTGTCCACACTTGAAACAACCTGCCAAGCCATCACGATACTTACCTGGGTGGGTTCTCCCACACTTAGCACATGCAAGAGCCCAACTACCTCCTGGTGCCACACTACCCTGGGACTGCGCTGGTTTAGATCTAAAGTTCTGCGAATTCTGACCATAATATTCACCTTTGTTTCGAGGTGCAGGTGCACTAGCAGATGATGGAGCAGGCCCCTTTTGCTTCTGCTAAAAGGACGAACGATTCACATTGCCTTTCTGTTGCCCAGACTCATTCCCTGTCTACGCTTTCTTATTTCTGAACTCTTCCATGTCTCTCAGCTTCTCTTCCTCAACCTGCTGCACATAAACCATCAACCTTGATATGTCCATGTCACCTATCAGCATCGCTGCCCTGCCCTCTTTGCTTGACAGACGACCCAAGCCAGCAATAAACAAGCTCATTCTACTCATCATGTTCTTAACCATTTCAGGAGCATAGCGGGACAGTTGGGTGAACTTCAACCCATACTCATGCACACTCAAGGAATCCTGTTTCAGTGTAAGAAACTCTCGTACCTTAGCCTCTTTCAGTTCTCGGGAAAAGAAACGCCCCAAGAAGGCTTCTTCTAAACAAGCCCAACTAGCAGGAGGTGCATTCTCAGGTCTACCCCTTTTCCACTAATCGAACCATGTTCTAGCAACATCCTTCAGTTGATATGCAACTAGTTCAAC
>NW_006239275.1:319006-320285 GCF_000226075.1 Solanum tuberosum | reverse complement strand
TCTAGCAACATCCTTCAATTGATACGCAGCCAGTTCAACTCGCTCAGTATCTGCCACATGCATCACATCAAATACTTTCTTCAGCTCCTCAATAAAACTTTCCGGATCCTCAGTAGTGACTGAACCAGTGAAACTAGGAGGATTTATTCTCAAGAATTTGCGAATCCTCGAAGTGTCAGCCTCATCTTGTCTTGGTCCTCTTGGCTGCCCAACATGGCTAGTCACAGCTTGGCTCAGCATCCGGATAGCCTCACGGAATTCGGCATTAGTGACCTCGCCTTGAGGTTGCACGTTTGGTGCATTAGGTACCCCTTGCTCTTATAGTTCAACATTTCTCCTAGCTGGATGACTTCGTGCTGCTCTTCGTGGAGGCATGGTTATCTGAAACACGCATAAGCACGAATTAGAGGGAAACTTTTATAGATAAACTATAACGCATGAGATGGATATGAAAGAAGTAAAGAATTTCCTAAATGTTACAACCTCCTAATTATAGATGTGGCGCGCTTCACACCGATAACTAGGACTCTACAGACACGGCTTCATAGACTCCCTAGGACTCTTGAACTCTGTGCTCTAATACCAAGTTTGTCACTCCCCGAGCCTACACCCTGGACGTGGCCGACATTCGGAGACCATTGCTGGCCCCAAGCGACTTGGCCTGGCTTACTTAACTCAGCGGAAGACTTAACTCAACAAAATAAACTCATGTAATAGTTTAAATGATAACATCTTAGCCAAAATGGCAACTTATGTCTCAAAACAAAGTATCTGCAAATACATAGATGAGTGACTCAATATTAACTGTCTGACTGTCTATGAAGCCTCTATAATACTGAGATGGATGTTGGGACAGACCCCACAACATCCTAATAAACAAACTAGGAAAGCAAAATAACAGAGTCCTTCGGAATGCAGAGGCTCACCACTGACTATGGAGTGCTCAACTGGATCAACGGCGTGCGGGATGTTGATCCTGGTCACCTGTGTCTGCATCATAATAAGATGCAGGCCAACTAGCATTAGTACATTAAATGTACGAGCATGCGAGTTGGAATGCTAAACCACAACTTAAGCTTGAAAAGAGTAAGAAGGAACACTTACCTTGGCTTTGTACAACTTATGAATAACTGAACTCAATATAAAGCAATAAGGCATATGCAATATATATATATATATATATATAAAGCTTGTAAAACAGTGTAAACAACTTACTTTGGTAAAGATAAAGCAATAACAAACTCAACTTTACTTATATATAAAAGTAATATAACTTTAG
>NW_006239275.1:306893-318427 GCF_000226075.1 Solanum tuberosum | reverse complement strand
TTTGACTTTGATCTTAACTTTCCTTGAATTGGATTATGGATTCAAGGTTCATGATCTCATGTTTATGGATGATTTCATGATGTTTAGATGTACCTTAGAGTGTTAGAATCAACTAGGAAACATAGGTACATCACTTAGAAACAAGTACGAAAAGATGGGGGAAGAATGGGGTGTACTGGTGTCCTTGGCGCTCTGAGAGACCTGGGGCGCACTGGCTGGCGCGGCGCCCCAAGGCCAAAACTTTAGAGGCTGCTTTGGGGCGCGCTGGCTGGCGTGGCGCCCCAGCCTCGTTACCCAGGTGTTATCGATTTTTCTTCTCCGTTTTTCATCTCTAAATCCTCCAATCTTACCTAGTTATTTCCCCAAACACTTAGGATCAATTGTACCCTCAATACACAACCAATTTAACTCGGAAACATGAATCAACTCACCCCCAAGTATCAACAACTTAACCAACAAGAATTCTACATTTTCTTTTTCAAGAACCTTACTTCTTCAACATGTAAACAACTCAAAACAATTGGATTGAAACAAGTTGGTGTGTGGGTGAACTAACCCAACATGAAAAGATCTCACATACCTTAATAGGGATCACCCCCGACGAAATCTTGCCTTTTTCTCCCTTTCTTTCTTCTTTTCTCTCTTCTCCAAGCCTTAAGCGTACTTCTTAATCCTCCAAACTGACTAAGTCATGTTTTTACCCCAATAAATCCCTAAAATCAAATTAGGAAATAACTTAGAGAAAAGACTAGTTTGCCTTCCCTAAATTCGGATTGGGACTTTCCTCAATCCAACAGCCCAACTTCTGAAAGGCATATTTTACTCATACGGTATCGAAATCATGCAATCTCGGAGGCGTTGGAAAGATATCTCCAAGGTCTCTCCTACCATATCAAGAGATTCTCCTAAATTTTCTTGAGCTAGGAGTTATGGCCATTTGAAAATGGCCAAAACTCACTTTCTTAACTTAGAAAAAAATTCCAGATTTCCTTATTCTTTCCAAAAATCAATATTTTAAACTCTTTATATTCATTTCTAGGTGAAAGATGTTACAATAAACTTTGGTATTGACCTTCTCTTATATATACAACCTATCTCTATTCTTCTATATCGTATGGATTCGACTTAACTTAAGGAATTAAAGCAGCAATTGAAAGATCTATTGGATAAGAGTTTCATCTGATCGAGTATCTCTCTATGAGGTGCTTCAATTTTGTTTGTTCGTATGAAGGACGGTTCACTTTACATGTATATTGATTACCAGCAACTGAACAAGGTTACCATTAAGAATAAGTATCCTCTTCCAATGATTGATGATTTGTTTGATCAACATCAAGGAACGAGTTACTTCTCTAAGATTGACCTCCGGATGGGTTATCACTAATTGAGGGTGAGAAAAAGTGACATTTTGAAGATAACTTTTCGAACTCGGTGTGGCCATTATGAGTTTTTGATAATGTCGCTTAGGTTGACTAATACTCCATCCGTATTCGTGGACTTAATAAATAGTGTATTTGGACAATATCTTGATATTTTTGTGATTGTATTTATCGATGACATCTTGATTTACTCGCGGAGTGAGGATGAGAATCCCGATCATTTTAGGATTGTGTTGCAAGTCCTCAAGGACCAATAATTATTTGCAAAGTTCAGTAAATGCGAGTTTTGGTTGAGATTTGTGGCTTTTCTTGATCACATTGTTTTCGGTAAGGAAATTGAGGTTGATCCTAAGAAGACGAAAACGGTTAATAATTGTCCTAGACCTCGATCCTCTTCAGATATTCAAAGTTTATTGGCTTAGCCGGATATTATAGAAGGTTTGTGGAAGGGTTTTCTTTGATTGTCTCTCTATTGACTACATTGACCCAAAAGAAGGTTAAGTTCTTATGGTCGGAAGCATATGAGAAGAGTTTTCAAGAATTGGTTCGTGATGTTCATAGACTGGGTCAGCTAGGTGTTTGCTTTGTAGATTTCGATAAGGGTGGTGTTGTTGTTCAAAATGGTTCAACATCGTCTTTTGTGTCAAATGTGAAAGCCAAACAAAGTCTTGATCCAATATTTGTTAAGTTGAAGGAAATGGTTCTTAAGAAGTTCGTAGAGACTTTCTCTTAAGAGGGAAATGGTGTTCTTGGATATCAAGGTTGTTTGTGTGTTCCCAACATACTTGTACATTCAATGTACTACCGTCATTCGACTTGCATCTTTTTATGATGCAGATAAAAGTGTTCGGGATCATCAACAAGCGCTTCGATGAGATCACTCTACACTCTAGTTAGCGTTTTGTGGGCCTCCTTGTATTCCGGAGGACTTCAAATTTACTTTCTATTTAGTAGTTTATATATGTCGTGGGTCTTGTCCCGACATCCTTCTTTATTAGTATAAGTTTCACAGATAGATAGAGTTGAGGAGTCTTTTAGTATTTACTTTTCCTTGAGATGTTTTTCAATTTATTATACTTATATTTTTGAGTATTTTACGGACAACTGAGTTGAGTATTTACTTTGAGTTTAAATGTTCATAAAATTATGTTTTTAAGCCTTTTATTGCTTGAGTGAGTTTTCCGCTAAGTAGTCAGCCAGGCCAAGGGTTCGCTTGGGGACCAACAATGGTTCTCGAGTGCCAGCTACGCCCAGGGTGTAGGTTCAGGGAGTGACACTTTTGCTAGATCGGAAAGAGTTTTTATCCTGCCATTTTTAGGTTTTATACCATTTTCCCCATTTGAGTTTTGAAAAACCTTAGAGGCGATTTTACAGAAATTTTTCATGGTGAATCATTTGGGTAAGTATTTGTAACCCTAAAACATCAATTCTCTTTGATCATTTGTGGATTTTAACATTAAAATTGATATTTTTGATTGACAAATGACAATGTTTTTCAAAAACTTGAGTTCTAAAGTAAAATGGTGATTGTGAATTGGTTTTTCGAAATGGTTTTCATCAATGAGTTCCAAATGCCTTGGGTTAAATTTTCAAACAAAGATTTTTGAATTCAAACCTCATTTTTGAAATTGGGTTTTTGAGTTGATTTGACTCATTTTTCAAAGTGTATGATATGGGTATTGTGATTTCTGGATCTTATTGTGATTACTAATTGAATTAGATTGTGTGGCTTTGGATATTGTTCGGAAAGGAAAGACTCAAGTCTTGGATTGACTTTTGATTGAATTGAGGCAAATGAACTTTTAAACCTTGTAAAACTTGTAGGATCTTGTATTTTCCTTCATTGTGTGTTGGGAAAAAATGAGAATGAGGTGATGGGATAAAAAATGGATTAATGAAAAAGGCAATATATTGATAGTTGTGCATATGAATTGCCTTGTTGTGGACCCTAATTTATTAATTATTGCGGACTTGAGTTTCTTGAGTTATTGTCTCTTCCTTATGGTGTGAAATTGTTTATTTGCATTGATTTCTGTGTATCATGATGAGACATGTGATGATTATGTCGAAGGGAAATGGTTCCGTCTAGTGACATTATATAAAGCCGAAGGGAAATGGTTCTAACTATTGATATTGTACCTGAGGATAATGATTCCGATAAGTGATATTATATAAAGCCGAAAGGAAATGGTTTCGACTAGTGTTATTGTGTCGAGGGTAAATTGTTCTAGTAAGTGAAATTATATAAAGCTAAAGGGAAATGGTTCCGACTAGTCATATTGTGTTGATGGAAATGGTTTCTGCAGGTGTTTGACTATTGTGATTTGATGAACTTGATACGTGTGATTGATCTAGTTGATACTTGTAGGTTGTTGAACTGTGACTGTTGGATTGTGATTGCTAAGCCTTGTAAACTGTGTATTGTAAAATTGTTAGATTGGGCTAATTTCTGTGTAGGTTGTAGTTGAGGTGGTTCGATTAGGATGAAAGGAGTACTCGTATTCTAGCTTATTAGTTGAGGTGGTTTGATTAGGATGAGAGGTAAGATTTTCTCATTTAATCCAATGAAAGATGAACACAAGAAAAAATTTGTTGATAATCAAGAGCTACAAAATTTATTCTAGATGACTTTCTTTGTTCAGAGACATTGTTCTGCTTAGATGAAGTGAAATCCTGAACATTTGGAGGAAGAAGAAAAGGTTGAGAAGAAGAAGACAACGTAAGAAAAGAGAAAGAAATTATTTTCATTTAATCGCAATCATTTGTCTACTGCATAAGCTATGGACAATAATGATGGTTTAGCGAATAAAGGGAGAGAGATATTCAAGCAAAAGCTTTTGACGTCTCTTATTTGGGATTGAAACCAATGGTCCATGAAAATACTCTAAATTGGTATTGTATACCATTGTAGAGTAGTCAGTTAATATATTTATTCACATCTAATATATAATCATCATATCTATCAAATCTAATGAATATATGTCGTTGTGCAAGCCATTCAGTAAGGTTTCAGAAAATACTATTTGAAAAACAATTTTCATCATATCAAACACATATATAGAGTACATAAAAAGTAGCTAGCCTTGCAATTGCAAAGTTAGATGGAAGCATTAACTGGATAATTAGAATAATTTTCACCAAACTCACTGCCATGATCAGGAAAAAAATAATAAAAATATGAAGAAAATCCTAAGAGGGCTTACCTGAAAGCCAATATGAGCACAATAATAAAAGTGTATCCCATATATGTTAAGGATACATAAAATATTATGCTAAATTGAGATGCAATATAATTAGTCCCACAAATAATCGATCCCATATATGATATATCATCAGTCAACCAAAAGGTTATATAATGGTAGGATAAATGAGTTTCATACTAAACAAAACAATAATCCCAAATTAAGAACTAAACAAAAGTAATTTCAATTGAGAGAACAACTTTGTCACTACAAAGAGCCCTAATGAGAGTTGTCACTTATAGCCTCAATATAATTGGATCATCATATTAATGATTCGTCAAAATGATTTTCTATTCCTGAAAAGTGGACGGTCGATGTCCCTGCCACCTACATATGTAGATTTAAAGTAAAATTTAGATGAGATTATGGCTGTGATGAAAAATATTTTTTAGAAAAATAAGTTACTCCAGTATTAAGTTTTAAAAATATATCACCATGGGAAATATTTTTTACCAAAGGAGTTAAACTTTTTTACCATGGAAAAATAAGTTAGTATTAAGTTTCAAATATATGCATGTCCTTTTTTAATACTGAAAAAATTCATTCAAACCTCTATCTGATTTGCAAAGAGCTGTTTGATTCAAAACATGCAAGTATAGTAGAGATTATAGTCCAAACCAAAAATAGAAAAAAAAATAAAAATTTAATCTCGCGTCTAATATCGTTATATAATACAAAAAAATAATAATTATTTTTTATGAATTATAGCTAATACCAATAATCAAACACGAAATATATGTAATATCAAATTAGGTAGAAGTACTAACCTAATCATCAGAGTAAACTTGATCAAACTCACTACCTTGTTCATTAGGTAGGTTAGCACCCGGAAGTCCAAGATTCTGAAAGAGATAATCCACATTATTGTATATTTCACACCAAAAATATATTTTAGAAAAATAGGTTAGTATTAAGTTTTTAAAAAAGTCACTATGGGAAACTTTTTTTTACCAAAGGAGTTAAATGACTACTTCAAATATATGCATCAACCCTATTTTAATACTGAAAAAATTCATTCAAAACTCTATCTGATTTGTAAAGGGCTCGTTTGATTGGAACATGCAAGTATATTCGAGATTATAGTGCAACCCAAAAATAGGAAAAATAAAATTTAATCTTGCGTCTGATATGGATATATAATACAAAAGAATAATTTAATTTTTTTTATGAATTATAGCTAATACCAATAATCAAACATGAAATATACATAATATCAAATTAGGTAGAAGCACTAACCTGATCATCAGAGTAAACTTGATCAAACTCACTATCTTGTTCATTAGGTAGGTTAGCACCCAAAGGTCCAAGATTCTGAAAAAGATACTCCACATTATTGAAATTGAAATTTACATCACAATTTTCCTTCACACATGAATTACTTCCTTCAGCAAAATTCTCATATAATGTCATAACAATATTTCTTGGATCAGACATGTTTTGTTCACGAGCATATTGCTGGAAATTTGCATTCGCATTTGTTGCTCTCAATTCATTAATAGTAACATTCCCAACATAAGTATTAGGCATTATTGTGGTACTTGAATATGTTGTCACATTGTTAACATTTACATTCAAGTTGTAGTCATTCATGGTTGTATTTCCAATGTCTGTATCAGACACTATTCTGCTACATGAATATGTTGCTCCTTTGGTCACATTGAGATCAAAGTTATAATCTTTTTCAGAATGATGATCCTCACTGTTAAGCACTGAATTAGGCCTATAATGAGTGTTTCTCATAATTGGGTCTTGTAGTTCTTGTGAACCCAACATTCCAAAAATTGGAGTATGTTGTTGTTTTAGCTCACCACCAATATTATTTTGAGCAAATGAAAATGGATTGCCAATGCCGAGGTAATGGGGTTGAACCTGAAGTTGTGGGCGGTAGAGTTGTTGTTGAATTGAACTCTCTTCTTGAGCAAAGATATTATTGATATTCAGAGTTGGCAATGAAAACTCTGGGCCTCTTTGGATTTGATCTTGGTAACGTTGTTGATTTGGTACATTTTCTTGAAGATAAGGCATTGTCCCAAATTTTCGAAAGCTACTTTTTGCTTCATGAGAAACACTTGAGGATCCTTGGCCTGATGGGCGACGAATATGTTTTCGCTCTTTTGGAGATCTCCAATTGTTGCGACGACATTTCTGAGAGGTGTTATAAGAAAATAATGAAAAAAGAGTAGACCGTGATTATATTTATCATCTAAACTCATTGTGTAATTTAGGTGTGTTTGAAAACGATCGAAGTCATTTATAATTAAGAAAATATTTTTGGTGTTTGGTAGTTGGTGAACTATAAAAATCTTTTTTAACTAATATGAATTAAATATTGATTATAATATAATTCCATTGAAATACGAAATAGTAGAAATTAACAATAAATAATTAACTTCTATCATTAAACATGTAACAAAAGTATATCACTAATCCTCTTTATTGAGTGAGTTTTTTATAAGACTTTCGAGTAGTAAAGATTGATAACAATGCCTAAATATTTACTGACAAAAGTGAAATATAATTAGATTTTTTTTATATAAAATTAAAATTAAGATAGTTGTACAAAAAAATTCTCACAGAAGTATTTGATGAAAAAAATTGTCCAAGGAAAACATTTTCTTATAATCAAATACGAGAAAATAACGTTATAATTTCATTTGATTTTTTAATGCAAAATAACTTTATCCTTACCACAAGCACAAATGATACATAATTTACCCCTTAATTTTTTTAAAGATATACCTGAAGGTGGCTGGCAACTTGCATCCTAGTAAGGCCAGGCGAATTCATCACATAAAGAATCGCTTTGGGATAACATCCTACATGTTTCTTAAGAATATAAGTTTAATTTAATAATTATAATATTCTTAGTTCAAGCTGAGGTACATGTAAATACAACAATCACTAAGTTTTTATTCCAAACAAGTTGATGTCAGCAATAAGTATGAATATTCACTGTGCATATCGTTTCATATAAATGAATTGTCAAGATATTTAATTGATAGTGAAGTACACTTACGTCCTTCCCCAAGTTGTTTTACAGCTTCCATAAATTTGGAATGAAGATCGTCAGTCCATTCTGTGTAGTCCTTTCGCCTAACAACCTCACTATTAGACATATCTTTCTTCTTTCCGAATTGCACTTCATTTTCTCCAACCATATCATTATCACTAATATCAGCAATCTTCATCTGATCTCTATGTATTTTCGATCCTTCTTTCGCTTTCTCCTTTTCTATTCTTTTCCTCAATACGAATTGCCACAAGTATTTCACAAGATTCTCGTCAAATGGCTTCTTAAGGTAAAGATATGCTCCCTTTTCCAAAGTCTTCTTTGCTACGAGTTCATCAAATTCATCACATACAACTGTAAAATTATTCCAAAAAGTCATCAGTTTGAATTAACTTAAATTATACATTGTGTGAATAGTTAATTTCTCACTTATTTACTGAATCTTATTCAATATAATAGTAACATTATAATATAATTGTTTATCATATACTAAAGAATATTAATTAAAAAATGATAATTTATGCTGTTAAACAATAAAAGTCACTGTTCATCCTAAACCATCCTATTTAGCTATGAACTACATAACGATAAATTGACAGTAATATTGGTTGTTAATCCTAAACCATCCTAAGAAGCTATGAACTACGTAACGATAAATTGACAGTAATAGTGGCGGAATCAGGATTTTCATTAAGGGTGTTAATGGTTGTAGCAAAAAAAATTATAACAAGGCTAGTAAGGATTGAACACACAATCTCATAGAATTTTTGCAACCCCTTATCCAGTAGACTAAACCTTCAACTTGTTTCAGAAGGTGTCAATACTTGTATATATATTTATTAAATCAAAATTTAACATCTATATACAATGTAATTTTCTGGCGAAGGGATATCGCTTGACACCCCTTGATCAATGATGGGCCCGCCCATGGACAATAAATTTTATAGCCAATTCTTTTGTAGTGTATAAATTTAAATGACTGATTTTATCTATAGTAGACGTAGTAAATGGAAGATAGAATATATACTTACCGAGTGAAATTATATCCAAAGCCACAGCTTGAGCTAAGAGGTCAAAAGAAAGAAGGTTCGATGAATGAACATTGAGTATCATTACATCAACTTTTTCCTTTTCTTTGGCGAGCATTAACATTGTTGTTGAAGACATATCAGCCGTCGTAACTGTATCAATTTTCTTTTAAAGTTAGTGAAAGAAAATTATATACTGTAGATTACTAATTTTTCATAGACAAATTAATTTATAAATTTTTAGGTTATATTGCAGCACTATTGTTTATAAAATTGTGCATATTGATCAACTTATATTATAATCATTGTGAGAAATCCTCGACAAATTCACATAATAAAGTTTTATACATTATTATTTAGAATAAATAATTAATTGAATTAGAAAATAGAAAAAATCATATAAGAATATATTGTTAAAGAATCTACTCCAACTAAATAGCAAAGAAATTCAAATCCAAATAATTTAACACAAATGGGAGATGGAACAAACAATGAGTACTAAAAAAATAATTAAGAAATCCAACCCAAAAAAGAGGGAAAGAATAAAATAGACCTAACTATACAAAAAAATATCAGCTATATATCTTTTTTGCAGAATGAAATAATTCAAGAGAATCACCATTTTAAGATACATGTAAGATAGCATTAACTTATCCTTTTAAATACTCTGCAAAATTTTCTATTGTATTCACAAGTTAAAGTAGAGAAATTAATTGAATGACCACTAAGGTTGAGACACAAAAAAATTTACAAGTAGTGGGTAAACTAGTTCAAATTGTTTTCATTTCAAATTAAGGAAAAAGAAAAATAAAATTAAAATATACTAAACTTCAAGGTGTGCCCGTTGTCAAAAGGATGAAATAACATGTTAGGAAAAATTACAGAAATCCCACATTTTAGTTTACTTATTACCATTATCCCCTAGAAGTTTTACAAATTTCCAAAATCCCTCATTTTCGCGCATCAGATTAATGTATCAGCCTTATATTATTGTATCTCGCATTAGATTAGAGTATCATGTATAAAATGTACATCATATTAGTGTATCATGTATAAAATGTAATTTTATCTTAAAAGTATGTGATTTCTGTAATTTGCCCTAAAATATATTAGTATATTGTTTTAAAAAGATACAATTTCTTTTGAACAAAAAAAAAAGGAAGGAAAATATTTTTATTTTATTAATATCAGATCTCTCTATTTTTATGTTTTTTGTCTACATCCAAAAAAAAGACAAAAAGAACAGTTATTTCAAGGTCAATAATAAAAATAGCCAGATCAGTTCTTATCAAGCCCTTTTTTTTGCTCTTGCTTTTTCCTCTTATTATCCTAATCTTGAGCCGCCGTCACCCTAGCAAATTATAATTATTAAAATGATAGATAGATTGGTAAAAAATAAAGATCTACACCTTAAGAAAAATTATTTTTGAGAAAATGACTTATTTTTCTCCTGCTCTATGTCACTCCAAACCAATTGACACAGAAAGTCGCCCCCCCCCCCGCCCCCCACCCCTCTTTCTACAAAAGATCAAGTGTAAAACTTAAATGTAAGTTGATTAAATAATTTAAATTAACATAAAATTGTATCCCTACAAGGACATCGGCCTCTTCGAAAAATCATATACATCTATGTGGGAAAGTTAATCGAGTCTACGATATGCTTATAGCAAGAACCAAAAATAGAGAAGCTAATTTGAACTTTTATAGCCGCACAAAACACATTTAATGGGCTAGGAAAACAACATATACAAACAGAGAAATAGTGTTATGACAACAAGAAAAAGAGAAATTCTAGATTTACAAAATATATAAATAAAATTTAAAAAGAGATCGGTGTTAAAATCACAAATGAGATAACAAGCATCATATCAATTAAATTTCTTATGAAAAGAAAATTACAGAAAATCTTGTCTATCAAAGACCAAAGGTTATATATATATATATATATATATATATATATATATATATATATATATATATATATATATATATATATATATATATATATATATATATATATATATATATATATATATATATATATATATATATATATATATATATATATATATATATATAGAAATATTACCTTTATAGTTATGCGACTTTAACAAATCAGTCAGCTTAGTAACAAACTCTGTGTCATCGTCTACCAGCATTACACACACTTCTTCTATCATACCATGATAGGAAGCTTCCATTAGATTCTCTATTCCTTCGATAGTTTGAGAATTTTTATATAAAAAGCAAAATGTATGTAGAAACTCTTAACTATTCTGATAGGTGCTTATATGTGCTTATATAGTACCTCTAATGACTAATGAGCATGTCTAGCGTTGACCATACAAATAATTTTATTTGACATATTTAATTTATTTCCTTTCTTGAGTCAAGATAAAAATATACTTTTATCTTTTTCTTTTACGATTTTAGTATTGAAGCACAATCCTTAACTCTTTTGATAGGTGCTTTTATAGTACATCTACTGACTAATGAGCATGTCGAGCGTTGACCATACAATAATTTTATTTGACCTATTTAATTTTTTTCCTTTCTTGAGTCAACACAAAGGTATACTTTTATCTTCTTTTTTTTCTTTTCCTTCTATGAGTTTAATATGAAGCGCAATGTTTTCTTTATAAAATATATTTTCATTTTTAAGAATCCATTTGAATTATAAGAAGATGTTTGTCACTTATGGGATATGAATGAGTACTCATTTTCAGTTAAAAGGTATTACAATTACGGTTTTACTTTATCTCAATTATTTCAATCAATACTTACATATTGTTATTACTCTTACTTTATCTCAATTATTTTAACCAATACTTACATATTATTATTATTATTATTATTATAATAATAATAATAATAA
>NW_006239275.1:284099-303779 GCF_000226075.1 Solanum tuberosum | reverse complement strand
TACTTTAGTTATGAGTTGTATCCAAACATAAGTAATTTTTTTCAAAAGGGAATACATATTATATTCCCAAGTTATTTAAATTTGAAAGGAAACAAGGGAATACATATGCACATAAAGCAATTTTATCTTGATGAAGTTGTTCATCCACCATTTGATCTTCATCAGCCTTTACGACTTCACTACTGGTAGACGAAGAGCCTATCATTTTCTCTTCTTTTCATTGTTTGTGTCCTTGCTATTGATAATAATTATATAATGTAATTGAGGAAGATTTTGCATGTGAATAGGGTCATGTAGATGCTTAGATCTTCTTTCTTCCACCATTCTTGTCGTCGATCCTACGTTATCGACTTGTCCTTGAGTGATACAAAGATCAAAAGACGAAAAAATCGCTGAAAAATCAATCATTAAATGGAATACCTCTTGTAGTCCTCTTTGAATCCACCATTAGAGAAGAATTCTGAATTTTTCCTTATCAAAAACCCTAATCGAAAATAGAGGATTTACTAAGCAATTATCTAAGCAAACACATTGAAAGTTTTAAACAAATGCAAATCAATAAAATACATTTTAAAAAAAAATACATACCTAAATCAATGGATTGTTATGAATATCTTTTGGGAGATTTTTAAGAATTTCTGAAAATAATTGGAAAAAAAAACGTTACCTATCAAAAGAGAAAGAGAGGGAAAGGAGGAATTGGAGTAAAAACCTAGAAAAGGGTGAAAGTGGGTAATGGGGTAAAAATGAGTCCAATGTGGGACTGATTTGAGAAATAAAAGGAAAGTAAATTGATTATAATAGTATACATTATATTTGCTAAAATATTGACATATTGACAGTTTCAATAATTATTTTAAAGTGTAGATGTTTTTAATAATTATGTTAGAAATTATGACTAGTTTGCTAACTTTCCCTTCTAACAATGCCTTTCCTTTATTCGGTATCTCTGCCAAAGTATTGAATTGTTTCACCACAGTACCTGCAAAACTAAAAGTTATGTTAGTAAAAAAGTCTGCAACTTAATTGCCTTCTCTGTAAATATATTCGTTTACGACCCCATTTCCTGCTAACATCTTCTTTAGGTAGTTTGCAACAACTGAAACAACACATGGGGTTTCCCACACTCCATCAAGTACTCTTTTATAGATTAAAGAATCTATTTCCAGAACAACAGGCAATACCTTATGAGTGCAACAATACTCAAGGCCAAACATCAGGGGTTTCATTTCTGCCACAAGCACTGATTCCTTCCCAATGTTTCTTGTCTCAGCATATACAAAATTGCCTTCTACATTTCTAATACATAATGCACTAGAAAAATTTCCCGTCTAACCATCCAACCGTCCATCAGTATTACATTTAAATCCCATTACAGGACATGTAATCTTCAAAAAAATTGACCAGTAAATGCCAAGTGTCAGGAATATCCCCTAACCAAGGCTACACATATCTGGCTAACATAACCAAGTTTCTGTTGATTCCCTCCACCATATACATAAAAGACATCTGGCCTCCATTTCTTAATTGCTCCTTCTTTTCAAAATCTGCCACCCAATAAAACTAGGCATAACAACAATCAAAGGTTTAAGATTAGAAGCACACTCAAACTTCCACCAATTATCACATATTTGTTTCAGCTGAACAACAAAAATCTCCATACTAGCAGCCCCAACAAACTTCTTCCATAGTTTTAAAGTATCTGGACATTGAACAAAAAAATGTTCAAAAGTTTCCTGATGATTATTATTGCAACAACAACATTTCACTTCACTTTCAACCTTGATTTTCACTAGTACTTCTCCAATGGGAATTCTCTTCTTCCAGAGTCTCCACATGAAAAATGAAATTTTAAATGGAATCCCTCTCTGCCAAATGTATCTCATCTCCTCTTGAACTGAATCTCTCATTTTGAAAATTTCCCATGCAGATTTAACAGTAAATTTTCCATTACTTGTTAGCATCCACCAGGCCTTGTCCCATTCCTCTGATTTCCCTACACTATTCAGTACTCTGTGAATCTGATTTACCACTTCTTCATCAAATATCTGCAACAGAAGATCATTATTCCACTTATCTTGTATCAACAATTGCTTGACATCTTCATAAGTATTTTAGTAATGGCCTTGTATACAATATTTTGTACATTTATCTTTTATCTAAGTTTTTTAATGTTGGAAATAAATATATTGGAGAACAATGAAAGAAGCAATTGTGGGAGAAATATTGGGAGTTAGATTTTTCTAAGATAATGATCCTTGATTATAACAACTATTTTTGGGATTCTTTACTCTTTCTATTATCCATTTTAGTATTTCACAATGCTAGAATAATTTATGGCTAAATATTGTAAGACCAATTAATGTGAGTTAAGTAATGGTCTTATTTATTTATGTTTTTTTTTTAATGGTATAAAGTATAGAAATTCCAATAAATTGGGCGCTAGTTACATCCTATCTCGAAAGTTTTTAAATTATAATATAATCTAAGATTTTTTATAACTGGATATATTGTTCCTTCGCCCAATACATAACAAATGATACTTGAGTTATGTATCTGATACATAACTATCAATCAGATTCATACTGATTTAGGTTTGAAATAATTGGAGTTATTGTATCAACAATAAGATCTGTACCAGATACATTGTACACAAATAAAATTGTAATGTACATGAATAGAGGTGGAGTGATGTATCCAGATGTTAAGAAAGAGAAAGAAAAATGATTTTTTTAATTAATTCAAATGGTAGAGATTTTTAAAGATTATGTTATTTAAGTCGTGTAATTATGTAATTTTCCCTAAAAATAGACACAAACTAACTATATTAGTTATGAGTAATTATATTCTAAGCCCTGTCCTTAATCTTTTTATAGAAGACTTGCATTTGGTCATTACAATTTTGTTTGAATATTTACCTTTTTTACTTCATAATATCAGTTACCATTATACTTTTATTCTACTAGTAAAATAAAACTACTTAGAAGTTAGAACTCAAAAAATAAGAGGGAGAAGTGGACCTCGATCAAGGATACACAAACTTTTAATTATCTCTTATTATTTTATTTTATTATTTATAAGAGCAGAAGTGTCACAATCTATTCTGTCATTATGGATGTTAGGATCGTAGTACCCTCGTATAGGTCTTACTTGATTAAAGGTTCGCAAAAATTTGAAAAATGAAAATTGAGTTTGAAAAATCTTGTAAGTCTTCGCTAAAGCGAACAATTGATTCACAATGGTGAAGGGCCCCAGGTCGTAGAGGTTTGCCATAGCGAAAAAATTCTTTGCTATAATGGATGTCGAGAAAACAGTAACATGTTTCTAGTCAGTTTTTCACCCAGTGATAGTCACAACTTAAAATATTTGATCAAAGAACCCCAGAGGCAACTTACCACAGGCTTAGGGATTTTATCTCTTGAGGTAAGTGCTTTTCTTTCATCTTTTCCATCTATAATTCGATTTTTTCCTAGAATCTAATGGTATGTTTTTCATGAGAATTTATGGGTTTGAACCCTAAAACTATTGAGTTGTTGGCACATTATGTGAGGGAGTATAATTACGCGTGTTTTCAATTGTAGACCATTAAATTATGTCTTCTAGGTTATAATTATAAATCTAGCCTCTTACTATGATATTGGGGAACCTAGAAACCCCATAAAAATAGGCTTTGAGTAAATGAACTGTTCAAGAGAGGTTAATGGGGATGAAACTACATAAATGGAGTTGGAATGATCATGAAAACCTCTGGTTTGATGAAATAATCTTCAAATAAATAGTTTGATCTCTAAAAAAGGTAAAATTAGGTTGATTTGAATATCCAAGACCTTCATTTGAGGAAGTAAATTATTAAAGTGTCATTATATTGTTTGTCTTGGACTTTTAGCATTCTAAGGTGATGACACAAGCGAAGACTCATGCACGACCTAATGGGTCTGATGATACTTATCTATTCCCACCAAAATAAGTCAGCCTCAATCTAATGAAACGAAAGAAATGCGTAAAGTAAAACAAAAACGACAAAAAATAGACGGAAACTTAGTCATTCTAATATAACCCCCAAAACCTGGTTGTCCCGTGTGCAAGTCACTAATAACACTCGTCGGCAATGACCTCAACATCAATAACACTCACCGATAATGACCTCGGCATCAATAACACCCGCCATCAATGACTCGACATCAATAACACTCGCCAGCAATGACCTGACATCAATATCAATCATCGACAATGACCTCGGCATCAATAACCATCAGAAGTCTCATCACGATGCTCAAAAATCAATGCAAGTAAACAATTTCACACCACAAGGAAGAGACAATAACTTAAGTAAATCAAGTCCATAATAATGTCATCAAAGCATTTCATCAATCATCACAACAGGATTCACAACAAGGCAATTTCACAAGGTGTTAAGACCAATATGTTGCCTTTTCATTAATCCCTTTTTTCTTCGTTAATATTAATCAAATGGAATAATTGAACCATACACCTCGTTCCCATACTCCCCCAACACACAAATGAAGGGAAAATGCATTATTCTACAATTTTACAAGGTTTAGGAGATTACTTGCCTCAATTTCAATCAATGTCAATTCAGGACTTGAGCCTTCCTTTTCGAACAATGTCCAAAGCCACACAAGCTAATTCAATTGAGTAGTTACAACAATAATCCAGAATTAACTACACCCAAATCAAACACTTTGGAAAATTGGGTCAAAACAACTCAAAAATCCAATTTCGAAAATGATATTTGAATCTGAAAATCTTTACTTGAAAACATTACCCAAGGCGTTTGAAACTCGTTGGTGAAAACTATTTTTAAAAAGGATTAACAATCAGTCCAAAATCATCATTTTGCAAAATTCTTGGGTTACTATAGAAAACCCCACTTAATCATTTCAAGACCTTGATTTGAACATTTAAATTCATAAATAATAATGGGTAAATGAAGATTTAAGATTAGGAATCGTTACCCAAATATTTTTTTCTCAAAAACATTGTTCAAATCGCCACACCAAAGCTCTCAAAACTCAAAAATGGTAAAATGTGATTGAAAGCTCGATTTTTAGAAGATATTATGTCCAGTGGTTCTCCACAAACACGGACCCCTATCTGTGAACGCGTACTTTAATGAGAAGGCCTTTCGCGAATGCGGTAGAGTTTCGGTGAATGCAGAGGTCAACAACTTAACGCTCCGCGAACGCGGGGTCCCCAATCTTGCCCTACGCGAACGCGGTCACCAATTCCGCGAACACGAAGGGTTGGGCATCAAAAATCCACACCAACAAAATCAACCAAACTCAAATTCATCAAAAGCATCCTCGAAATTCGTTCGAAACTCCACACACAATCAAATATGCAAATTGACTAAATTCGACATTTCAGACTCAATAGAACCATCGAAATACGAATCTGAGGTCTCCTTGATCCAAAACTCATAAAAGTCACAAGAAATAAACATAATACTTAAAAAGGCAAAAATAAGCTCGTGACCTCTAAAAATAAAACAAAGATCTACCTAGGCTTAAAATCATCCCCCGGATCCAATGAAACTCTCAGAATCCCGATCCGAGCATCCGAACCCCGAATGTTAACCAAAGTCAACCCAAAGGCTAAGATTTCATAAATTTTCAATTTAGGACCTCAAATCCTCAAAAAGACTCCAAATTTGAAACCGATGACTCTCGTAGACCAATTTCCACATTTTGGGACTGTTGAAATCGATAAATTTTCATCACTCGAAACTTCAAAAGATATCAAAACCCCCTTTTTAACAACCTTAGTCTTTCAAAGTTAAAACTTACAAAGATCACCACATTTACTCAAAGTTCGAAGCCAACTTTTAGAACTCGAATATAAAAGACTTGGGGTCAAGATCAGGAGGGGAGAAATGGTAAATTACCAAAAATGACCAATCAGGTCATTACAACTCATGTGATTTAGTTTTCATATTCCAACATTTCATAAGAAAAGAATAATTTGGAGTTTCAATCTCAAAGAAAGGTATAGTCTTTAATTGAGGTAGGTTTCCATTTACTTGAAGTTAGACTTTTCTTAGTTTCTGATATGTGATATGAGTTGTATTACATGTTTATTGGTCTTCCGATATAGTTTTTCTTATGTGTCATGACAAAAAAAATGAACGTGATGGCGCTCGTCTATTCCATCAAGACAAGTCAACCTCAAACTCAAAAATAAGAAAGAAATGTGAAAAGTAAGACAATAAAAACATAAGATCGAAAAACTTAGTCATTCTAATATAACCCAAAACCTGGTTGTCACGTGTATAAGCCACTAATGTATTAATACAGAATTGAAAGATAAGTATTAGTCTCAATGTCTTTGTCTCTAGAATAGAACAAAGCATAAAATAAGGAACACGAGGGTTCGCCAAGATAACAAGCAACTACCTCTCAAAGTTCTTCGAAAGCCTCGAAAATATAGAAGAAGAGCAATCCCATGGAACTGGTCTCGGAACCTACATAAGTGTATAAGCAAGGAGTGAGTACCAAACAACATGGTACTCATCAAGAAACTAACTAAACAAAGCAAAACTAAGATAGAATACGAGTACTCCTTTCATCCCAATTGAACCACCTCAACTACAATCTGCATAAAAATCAGTCCAAACCTAACATTTTACAAAGTACAGTTCATATGTTTTCATAATCACAGTCCAACAGTTACAGTTTAGTAATCACAAGTATCAAGCATGTCAATCACAAATGTCAAGTAGATAAATCACGATTACCAAGTAGATCAATCACAAGTATCAAGTTCATCAAATCACAACGACCAAGTACACCAAACACAAACTCAAGATTATCATGCACAATGTCAATCCGGACTCATGGGCAAACGCCGATAGTCTATGAAATCACCGGTAGTGACCTCGATATCAATAACACTCATCAACAATGACATCAATAACACTCGTCGGAAATGACATTGGCATCAATAACACTCGTCGGCAATGACGTAGTCTTTAATAACACTCACTAATAATGACCTCGACATTAACAACTCTCGCCAGTAATGACCTCGGCATTAATATCACTAGCTAGAATCATTTTCCTTCGACATTATATAATGTCACTTGCCAGAACCATTTTCTTTCGGTATAATCATCACATGTCTCTCCACGGTGCACATAAATCAATACAAATAAGCAATCCACACCACAAGGAAGAGACAATAACTCAAGCAATTCAAATCCATAATAATGTCATCAAAGCATTTGATCAGTCAACAACTTAGGTCCACAACAAGACAATTTAAAAAGCACAATTATCAACACGTTGATTTTTTCCATAATCTACTTATTTTATTCAATAAGATCAACCAAATGGAATAATTGAACGTATCACCTCATTCTCATTACGTCCCAACACACTTAATGAAAGGAAATACAAGATCCCACAAGTTTTATAAGGTTTAGAAGATCACTTGCCTCAATTCAATCAAAAGTCAATGCAAGGCTTGAACCTTCTCTTTCCAAACAATGTCCAAAGCCACACAATTTAATTCAATCAAGTAGCCACAATAAAATTTCGGAAATAACAACAGTCAAATCATTCACTTTGAAAAATAGGTTAAATCAACTAAAAAACCCAATTCTAAAATGAGGTTTGAATCCGAAAATCCTTACTTGAAAATGTTACTCAAGGCATTTGGAACTCATTGGTGAAAACCATTTCGAAAAAGGAATTAAAATCAGTTCACAATCACCACTTTACTTTAAAACTCAAGTTCTTGAAAAACCTTGTTATTTGCCAATAAAAATCTTGAGTTTTGATGTTAGAATCCATAAATGATAAAAGGGAAATGAACTTTTAGAGTTACAAAAGGTTTACCCAAATGATTTAGCACAATAAATCTCTTCAAAATTGCCTCCAAGGATTTTCCAAAACTCAAAATGGAGAAAAATAAGGTAAAACCCTGAAATGACAGGGCAAAAGGGTTTCTGATGTCGATTAAGCAAACCCCGAAAATATATGGCCTTCGCTTACACGAGTGTCTGGTGTCTCACCTCCCTCGTTTTCCCGATCAGAGTCTCGCTAATGTGAGGTTCGTGAAAGCGTACAACCCCATTGTGATAGCGAGGTATAGTAAACTCAGACCTCAACATCAAATGAGCCAACACAAAATCATCAAATGGACCTTCAGAATTACTTCGAGATCCTGAATACACAAATCATATACGCAGATTGAATGTACTCGATATTTTGGATTCGGTGGAGCCATCGAAATACGAATCTAAGGTCTCCTTGATTCGATATCCGTGAAAGTCACCAAAAATGAACATAATACCTGAAAGGACAAAAACAAGCTCGAGACCTCTCTTGAATCCAACAGAACTCTCAAAAATCTGATCCAAGCATCCAAACCCAAATGTTGACCAAAGTCAACCTAAAGGCTAAAATCTCAACAATTTCCAATTTAAGACCTCAAATCCTCAAAAAGACTCTGAATCTGCATTTATTATACGTAAATTTGAAATATTTAAATTAATTTATGTGTTATTATACTAAAAATATATTTAGGGAGTATTTTTTATTTTAAAAAATGCTAATTTGTGTAAGAATAAAATATATGTTATTATATTACTCATAAATAAGGGGTATGTAATACATTATGAGTCATCTTCCCCAACTTCAAAAATTAAGGAGCCATGGAAGCCCTTCCCCAACTGCTGCAACTCCGCCGCTCTACTAACTGATCTTTTCCATCATTTGCAATATTTCTTATATTTATTTGCTCATATATATATGATGTAACTACAAAGCATAGTAATCTATAATTACTATAAATAGATCACCATTAATATTCTATGAATAAATCGCCATGAATTTAATGTAATAGTGATAAATACTATATATGGATCATCCAAAAATAGTACTAGTGATGAATAATATTAATTTTCTAAAATTACTATAATGAACGCTACCTTTTGTAACAGAAACTTAAGCAATACAAGGAAAGTAAAAGATTTTTAGGAGAAGAGATATCAATAGTAATAATAAGGAATAACATAACTAGATTCTGTTAGAAAATGTACTATATATATATATGAACATTAGTATAGAGCAAACGAACCTCAAGTTCTCAGAGTAGGTGTTTAGATTTCTTCTTATATTCTTTAGGATTTGATTATACTCCCTCCGTCCACTATTGTTTGTCAGGTATACTAAAATAGTTGTCCAAAATTAATTGTCAATTTAAACAATCAAAAAACATTAGTCACTTTTTTCCAATTCTGCCTTTAATAATTACGTAACTACTATTTTCAAAAAGTAGCCATTTTAAAGTTACAAGACTACTTTAATGTGAAAAAAATAGTTTTCAAAAAGTACAAACCATTTTAATAATGATTGATAGTAGGGTTATATTAGTCAAATTGCATATTATATTAAATTTTTCTTAAGGGTTGTGCATGATCACAAACAATAGTGGACGGAGGTGTTGAAGAAGAAGGTAGCTGACGATTGGAACATGTCAAAAGAACAAGTCCAACGAAGC
Organism: Solanum tuberosum; assembly: GCF_000226075.1. Taxonomy (NCBI): domain Eukaryota; kingdom Viridiplantae; phylum Streptophyta; class Magnoliopsida; order Solanales; family Solanaceae; genus Solanum; species Solanum tuberosum. The sequence continues at coordinate 294,257 of NW_006239275.1, read as the reverse complement.
TAACTGACGTGTCTGCAGCAAGTATTGATGAAGAAAGGAAGCTGACGATTGGAACATGTCAAAGGAGCAGGTCCAACGAAGTTGACTGACGAGTTTACAACACTGCTGTAGAATTAGAGTCGCACTAGGATTAGACTACTTATATTAATTAGAATTATATTACGACTAGGATTAGATTATGACTAAACTTATAGTACAACTAGGATTAGATTATTTATAATTGCATTATTATTATTATTATTATAGTAGTAATAGGTATTGTAGTAGGACTCTAAGTATGAAGTGTGTGTGTGTGTGTGTGTGTGTGTGTGTGTGTGAAATTTAAATAATGGATATGTTGTGTTTTGTGCAGCGATGAATACTATAAATAGATCATCCAAAAATAGTACTAGTGATGAATAATATTAATATTCTATTATTACAAATTGATTGCTACCTTTTCTAAGGGAAACTTAAGCAATACAAGGAAAGTAAAAGAATTTTAGGAGAAGAGATATTAATAGTAACAATAAGGAATAACATAAATAGATTCTGTTAGAATATGTAGTGTGTATATATTATATGAACATTAGTATAGAGCAAACAAAAGTGACGTACCTCAAGTTCTCAGAGTAGGTGTTTAATTAGATTTCTTCTTTATAATCTTTAGGATTTTATTCTAACCTTTAAGCTGCTAAACTGCTCAATTTATAGTGTTGTATGTGAAATTTCCAAGGAATTTAAATAATGAATATGTTGTTGTGTTTTGTGCAGCGATGATAATGACAATGGCAACCGCAAATTTGCAATTATATAGATGCACTGCTGCATCCCCTGTTTATGGTTTAAAACGAAGATCGTTTTGTGTACCGAAGCTATTGCCTTTATGTAAAGAGAGAAGCATTACTTCAAAGAAGCTATTGCCTTTATGCAAGGAGAGAAACATTACTTGTAGTGGAATTTGGGGAGTGGAAGGGCTCTATACATTGGTACTTCCTTGTGATGTCAAAACTTCTGCTCGACAGTTTGATTCATCTGTTAGTTTTAATCATAAAACTCGCAGGGGATGCATATTTTGTGTCTGCCCCTACTTGTGAGGGGACAAAATTTAAGTTGGCAGTTCAAAATGGAATTCATGATACCATTGGGAGAGATCTGGTAAGTTTGATTATTCATCTTTGTTTTTTTGCAGATATGGAACAACTAATTAATGGTGTTGTCTTTCTTCCTAGGTTGCGATCAGTGTTAATGGCATTGTCACTTCTGGAGCAAAACCTATATTTTTCCATGATTTTTTTGCAACCAAACACCTTAAACTTGACCTTGCAGACAAGGTATGTACATCTATTGAAACTGTCTCCTTTTCCAGTTAAACAGAATTGACTTCTAATTGCATGTATGTAGGTCACACAAGGTATTAAGTATGGTTGCCAACAATCTGACTGTCATCATCTAGAGGTATTTCTGAGACAAAATTTCTAACAAAAGTTGAAAATGTGTGTGATAACATGTGTTTTTTGAATGTGGAATTGACTGATCAGTGATCTCTATATTGTTTATTATATGTTTGGTAAACCATGGTTATGGAATTAGTAAACAATCAGTTGATATTAATGTCCAGTTCCAGATGAGAGAGATACCAAATTTATGTGATAGAGACTGTGACCTCTGTGGTATTGCTGTGGGCATTATGAAAAAGGATTCAGTTATTGACGGGAAAAGTATCAACGCTGGAGACGTTCTTATAGGTTTACCATCTAATGGAGTTCATTCATATGGTTTTTCTCTTGTTACAAGGTATAGAGAAATTCATGTATCTAGTTAGCCTTTAAAATATACTCATATAATTTCATTTCCTTTTGTGTGTTGTTATTGATATGCTAACTTGTGCAGCGTACTGGACGAAAGTGGTTTTTCTTTGAAAGACCAGCTTCCTGGTGAATCTATTACACTTGGTGAAGCTTTGATTGCCCCAACTGCTATATATGTTAAACAGGTTTCACCTTTGGTTCCTTTCCTTTTACTTCTATTAAAATATCGGGTATGCAGTAACGTGTTTCAGGGATTTGGAAAATGAAGGTTCTTGATATCATTAGCAAAGGAGGGGTTAAAGGAATAGCCCACATTACAGGAGGCCTCTTCACTCACAATGACATCTTCAATGACAATATCCCTCGAGTATTTCCTAAAGGCGTTGGAGCCCTTATTTACCAGGGATCTTGGACAATTCCTCCTGTTTTTAAATGGATTCAAGAGGTGAGTATTGTTGAGAAATCAATTAGTTCTGTTTCTATCTTTAATTTTTGAAATATGGTCAGGCTGGAAGAATAAAAGATGCTGAGATGATGCAGACTTTCGATATGGGAATTGGGATGGTCCTTGTAGTAAGTCCAGAAGCAGCTGATCGGATACTTGGTGAAGTACACAAGACGAGCATTGCATACCGGATTGGTGAGGTTGTAAAGGGCGATGGAGTACGGTGGTCATCAGAAGATATCAATATCAGCATGTCTCCGTCCATTCAAGAATGACATGAAGTGATGATCAGCTATTCGTGAGTCATCATCTTTCGAGGACGTTCATTCAATTATTGCTATTTTAGTTTCAGACAATTAGAGTTAGCTAACTCATCTTAGTAGAGACTTTCAGACAATCAGTTATTACTCTTCAGATTTTGTTTATCTAATCTTTGATGTTTTAATAGACTTAATTCAATTTAGTTTCCGCATGACTCTTTTTAAGTTTTTATGAATGAGAATCATAGTGTTATCCCAGACCATGGATTAGTTAGCCTGGGGTCACTTGTGACTCTAAGCACAGTGTTGCTTGTGACATAATATGTCTTTGATACATAAGAGTATTTGTTAATTAGTTATGATTTAGTTTCTCTACCGCCATTGCTGAAGTCTCGAGCTCGTATCTTTGTTGATTGAGCTGAGATGACGAGAAAGAAGCTGGTACTGGATGTCTTGCTTTGTTGTAAGTTGTAACATATGTTGCAAAATATATTTTTTATATATTAAATTTAAAAATAAAAAATATTTTTAAAAAATTGCTTTATATGCAGGATAATGGAAGTGACAAAATAATCAACCCTGGGATAATTTTTTAGTTGCCTTTAATTCATTGTTTGGTTGCAAAGGTAGGGATAATTTATCCCGGGATTAACAATTAGTCCTAGAATAAGTTATCCCTCACTGGGGTGGTATAGTAATCCCAGGATAAGTTATCCTGGGATATAGTGTGTAAAATTAACAAAAATACCCCCCTTAAACTCTCTTTTATACACCACTTTTACATTCATACATATTAACATAATTTTTAACAATACAATAATATTCACAACCTTATTATTCATTGTTTTTATGATAAATATATTTTTCTATTAAAAATTTACATTTTATAAATACAATTTTTATTTATGAATATATTATAAGTTGAATTTATTTGTGTAATTATTATGTTTATTTATATTTTGATTTCTCTTAAAATGTCACTCCACTACTAAATTACATATTTTTCATTAAATAGTTTATTACTCACTTAATAATTATATTTTATCTATAATTAAAATGTAGATAACCTTTAATAATAAATTTTCTTTTACTTTAATAAACTTAAAATGAAAGTTTTATTTTTAAGCTAAATAAGATGAAAGTTTTATTTTTAAACTAAATAAGATGAAAGTTTTATTTTAAGCTAAATAAGATCAAAATCTTATTTTAAGCTAAATAAGATGAACATTTTATTTTTAAGCTAAGAATAAGATGAAAGTTTAATTTTTAAGTTAAATAAGATGAACGTTTAAATTTTAAAACATAAGGCACAATCATGGAAATGCATGCACAAAAATATTTAAACTAAATAAGATGGAAATTTTATTTTTAAGAATGAATAACTAAAGCTTGCAAAGAAAATGTAAAAAAAAAAAACTAAATAAGGTGAGGGTATTTTTGTAAACAAACAACTTATTCTCAAAAATTATACAATGAATATTAGTTTGAATATGACAAACCAAACAAGCAATAAAAACTAATCCCAACATAACTTATCTCAGCATAACTTATCTCAGTATAATTTATCCCAACATAACTAATCCCAGCATAACTAGTATTCAAACCAAACGACCCCAAAGTTATAACACTGCAACTCTTTATATTGCTCCCGATTAAAACTAAATTTGTTCTAACATCTCAACTCACGAATAGTATAAATTTTATAAAATAACCGTTTGAACCGTACCATTGACAGGTTATCACCCATACTTCCTTCTACTAATTTACTTGTCATCCTTTGTAAAATAGATGTTCATAATATTTGTCATTTTAGAAAATCAAATATGTCCATTCCGTTGAAAAAAAGACTTCAAGAATTACAATTTATGTAAAACTCACGGCCAAAGAATTTATAGATTGGTGCATGTATTGCTTCAAAGTCAGCTCATAAATATGCCTTGATCGGCCCTTCAGCTTTGCACGCTTATAGTGGAATGAATATTCATAACTCGATTCTCGAAGTAGGAACGCCAAAATCATGTGATTCTTGTTCCGTAGGAAACATTAAAACTTAGAGGTATATTTTTAATTATTTTTTCTTTCATTCTTTATGGAATATTTATTTTCCTCCTCACTTTATATTTCTATTTTCTTTTCCTCTTTATTAATTTCTTTTCTTTTCACTTTTAATTAATTTACATGTATTCTGATATATTATAATACTTACGATATAGTATTACTTTTCATTTGAAAAAGCAACTATTAAAATAAAGAAAACAATGAAAGATGGCAAAGAATGAGAAAAACACTTGTATTATATATATATATACTAGTCGTGTGTTGTACATTTGTCCCCTAATTGACATTAGAAAAATTAATTTATATAAGTAAATATATCATAGTAAAGCGTACATAAATTCATCGCTAAGTTTAAAGCTAAGTCCTTTTGTATGTAAGGGTGACATAAGAATATAACTCTTCACAAAATATAGCATGAAAATCTTGTGTTAGTTGTTGGAGGTTTGATATTTTTAATGCTTCATGAAAAATATACATTTTATTATATAAGAGAATTAATATATTTTAATTACTAAAAGTAACTTTTAATAATCAAAAAAGAAATTGTCTATAAAAAACTGTATAAAAAAAATATATTACAAAATGTCTAGGTTGTGTAACATCAAATTTATAGAAAATTACAAGTTCAAACGGAAAATAAAGTAAATAAAGACATGGCATCCATAATAAAAGACATCACATTTAAAATATATAGGCAAAAATATTGTGATATTGATTGAATTACATTTTGTTAGAAGTCGACTTGCTATAGACAAAATGTTTCATATGTGTAAAAAACTAAAAATCATAAAAAAATAAACAGAAAAGAAAACACGACTATGTTAAAAATACAGATACACTATATTTCTTGAACTATATATTAAAGGATATGTAAATAAAAATTAAATATGAATTCTAATACAATCAAATTCAATGTAACATTTCCACTAATTTTTACTTTACATTATTTATATTTTATTTTACTTTTGCACTAATTTTTGTACCTCTATGTAATAGTTAAGTACATGAATTTTCTAAACATTTGAGATTACATATAAAAAGGAAAAAGTACAAACATATTTAAAAAGATAAATGATAATCAAACAACGAAGAAGACATAACTATAAATGTTTATCAAAGACTTACTCTTTTACGGGTCTAGTTGTGAAAATATCACGCCGAATTTAGCATACTTACCCTCAAAATAATTAATTATAAATATAAATTGGGATTAGCTCAATTATATTTATATCCTAAAGATAGAAGAAATGAAGAATACAAAAATATAGTACTCAATTACGAAGTTATATTTAAAAACTAAAAAAGATGGAGTTATGAAAAATAAAAGTTCACTTACAACTTCATATTGGAGAATAGTCATCTTGTAATTATGATAATTTACATATTTCTCAACAAAAAGAAGATGAATATGAATGAAATTTTGAACAATACAGATAAATGAATCAGTAAGAATTCTTACAATTACAAATTGGTAATTAAAATTTTACAAATAATGTAGACTAACCTAATGTAGAATGAAAGATGATCACAAATTTGGATGAAAGAAGGGAGTTTAAATAATGTTGTGTGAGCGTCTTTGATAGACCTTCATTACCCACACTTAATTACATGAATTTAAATATAACTATTACTTAATATTTAATTAATTAAATAGATATTAATATTTAATTTATATTAGGGGTAAGATAAGGGCAAAATGATAATTCAACTTTAAGGTTAGGAGCTTCCCACTTTTATATATATATATACTAGTTTTTGTGTATGCGCGTCACGCGTGTAGCCAAGTGTACCCATTACTATAAACTTTTAGTAAATGACAATCGTGCTCCACAAAAGTCCTTAGACATCTTATTATAATGTTTGACTTGTAAATGTTTGGTATTTATAGGATTTAAGTTGCACTAAAAAGTATAAATGATGGTGGATATAGGAAGGATTTTTACCAATTAGTGTTACACAGATAATTGTTAGAGTAAGAGTGTTTGAAAATTAAAATAGTTATCTAATTTTATATGAATCATTGATAATGAACTTTATACTTTTAGATCTCTTTATTATTAATTAAAGAGGCAATATACTAATTCATGAGATAATGAACTAATTATAAATGCATGAATAGTCATTCAACATATATGCCAAATATTTCATATTATCCATGTAAAACACAAATGATCTGAAATACAATAAAATATCTAATATTTCATTGAGATAATTTTTAATTTCATTTGGAAATAAGAAATATAATAGTGTACATGCTCCACGTCAATAATTATATAAAGTCTAAATAAGTAATACCTATTTAATTGTAATCTAGACACAAATTTCTTTATATAAGCAAAGAACATATTTAACTAAAAAGGAAAATGAAAAGAATATATTATAAAAGAACATTTAAAACTAATACAAAAATCACTTGCAAATGGTCATCACTATAAGCAATTTACATGAAATAGTACAAATAATTCATTATTTTGTTGTAATTCATACAACATGATGAAAAAAGTATTATTTCCTTTCAAATATTCTTTACAATTAATCAATCAATCATAATGTCTTCGATCCAAATACAACAATAATGTTATTGCCCTTAACAGTTCTACAAAGATTGACGACAACTTTTCTTCTGCAGTTTATAACTATGACCAGAAAGGAAATCAAAAAAGAAGAAAGAAATGATATACCAAAGATGAGAAAATGGATCTTAATTTATTAGAGAGAATTGACATTAACATACTTTAGTAAGAAGATCAAATATGAGATTTGTAAATTCATTTCCCTTTCTTGGTGACTTTAAATAGAGAAACATTAGGTGAGGGGAGATGACAAGAGGCCCATCAGTTTCCTACTTAATTATGTAACCTTTGGTCTTCACCTGTAATTCATTGAACAATATAATTAGGAGTCTTTTTGTCTTCTTAATAATAATTACTCATCACAATTTAATATTAATTGACCATACAACATGAATAAATTGTAATCGAAAGAATTTGACAAACTTGATATTGGATTGATGTACAACTCTTCCTTGTAGTAATTAAAATTTACTATTTGTATTTGATATAGGAACAAAATGGTAATCTAATTTTTGCCTAACATTCTTCCCGCTTTTAGTATAATATGATATGATGATATGATAATATAATATATATATAATATGATATGATGATTAAATTTAATATACATATATATTATATATGATAAATATTATTAAATTAGATATTTTAATTAGAAAATAATCTAAGGAATTGCAAAAGTCATTAACATTTCCGTTGTAGTAATTAAAATTTACTATTTAATATTTAATTAACAATTTATTAGATGATTAATAGTATCTCTATTTGATATAGGAACAAAGTGGTAATCTGACTTTTGCCTAACACTCATCCCACTTTTAGTATAATCTATGATATAATGATATGATAATATAATATATAATATGATATGATGATTAAATTTAATATACATATAGATTATAGATGATAAATATTATTAAATAAGATATTTTAATTAGAAATTAATCTAAGGAATTGCAAAAGTCATTAACATTTTTATTAAAACGATACAATTTAATATTTAAATTAAATAGTTAAAATGTTTTTTATAACATTTTTAATTTATAGTAGGGGGTAAAATCGTAATTCAACTTTTAACTTTTTTTGTTTCCACTTATATATATATATATATATTTGTATTCAAAATATTTTAGTTATGTACATCATGTGCATTGAAATATGTCTATATGGGTTAAAAATGGAGTGCTTCCTAGGTATAAGTTCATTATGTGGTTGGTTGTCCAAAAAAACTAGCAACAGTAGATAGGCTTGCAAAATTTGGTTGACTCATATTGATATGCTAATGCAGGAGTCAGAAAGTTGCAATTGCATTGCTAAAGAAATGTGAGATGCTAATGCAGGAGGCAGAAAGTTGCAAGCGCATTGCTAAAGAAATGTGAGGATCTTGCAAAAGACTTGGGCTATAAGTATTTAGTCCTAAGGGTTTGTGGCAACAGTAGATAGGCTTGCAAAATTTGGTTGACTCATACTGATAGTTTAATGTAGGAGGCAGAAAGTTGCAACTACATTGCTAAAGAAATGTGAGGATCTTGCAAAAGACTTGGGCTATAAGTATTTGGTCATAAGGGTTTCTGAAGCAAATTTGGTCGCACACATCTTGTTTATTATAAACTACTTACAGATCCTTGAAGAGCAACTTCAATAATTGCAAAGAAATAATAATGGTGAAATGTGTCAGCTTTCTAGTCTAATATAAGCTTTACTTGCAATGGATATCTAGTCCTAAGGACTTGACTGATACCCACCATAGAAAGTGTGTAAAATATTGTCTAAAGTCTTCTAGTGTATTCTATTACGGTACGAAAGTGTAAGCAAACCTATTGTGAACAAACATTTACTATTATCTATCAAATATATGTTAGTGAACAAACATTTACTATCATCTATCAAATAAATTATGTTCTTATGTAATTTACCTCTACTTCGTGCTTTCTATTGAGCTAATCAAGTTTGTTAGTCATTATGTTAGTTGCTATAGTTGTTTATCATTTGAATTGTCTATGAATAAGTCTAATCTTATCGAGAAGATTAAATTTAATTGTTAGAGTTAGTTCCGTTTGAATTGTTTCAAGTAGGTCTACAATTCGTTTCTAGAAGATTAGATCTAGTTGTTATGTTGTTGCCTTAATATTGGAGAGTGTATCTGTCACTCCCCGAGCCTACACCCTGGGAAGGACTGACACTGGAGAACCATTACTGGCCCCAAGCGAACCCTTGACCTGACTTAACTCTTAGCAGAAGACTTAAATAACAATAAAACAATCTCAAAAGATAAACTCATGCAATAAACTTGGAATGTCTTAAAAGAAACATTCAACTAACCCAGATGCCAACTCAAGTCTCAAACATCAAAACTGAAATGGAAAGGCTCAAGAACTAACATCAACTAACTGTCCATGAAGCCTCTAACAACTGAGATGGACGTCGGGACAAGACCCACGACATCCTAATGAACTAAACTAATAAAGAAATAAAAAGGGGATCCTCCGAAAGCAAGGAGGCTCACCAACAACTCTGAAGCTCAATTGGATCAACGATGTGCTGGATGTTGATCCTGGTTACCTGTATATGCATCATAAAAAGATGCAGGCCAACTGACATCAGTACATTTAATGTACGAGCATGCGAGGGGAATACTAAAACAAGACATAAGCTTGAAAGGAACTGAAGAAACGTACTTGGTCTCAAGTCAACTCAACTCATTTCAATATAAAGCAACAATGTAAATTCAATATAAAGAAAAGCTTTTAAAACATGGATAACAACTCTGTGTATTTAGAAATACAATGGTAACTCAGTTTGTATGCAAGGATACAATATAAACTTTGTTTTTATTTGAAAATATAAGAAATCTCTGTGTATATAAAATACAAAATATAATTGTGGGAGTTTCTCTAACCGACAACCATCACTTAAGAGCTATGTGATGATACAACGTTTTGCCTCATGATGCCAGGGCCGTTTTATACCTTGACGGGGTATAGAACCTAACTACTAAGTGGATCAACTAGTCTATGCTAAAAAGCACTAAG
>NW_006239275.1:282536-283867 GCF_000226075.1 Solanum tuberosum | reverse complement strand
CCAAAGGCTCTCTTGGAAATCGGTGTTTCCTCTCTTGCTTAAATGTGAAAACATTTAATCTTTCGGAATACTTAGTTCTCATATACTCTCTTTTTGAAGAAATGAACTTCACTCTTTACTCATTACTCAACTAAAAACTCAAGTCTTAAAACAAGTTTAAAGCATTTGCAAAAGACTTTTGACAGGACTCTAAGAACTCTCTAGACTTGATTCTTAACTATCCTTGAATTTGAAATTTATGGATTCAAGGTTGTGATTTGTGATAGGAAAGATCTGATGATGTTTAGGAGTGTTTTTAAATAGTTAATCATGAGAAACAATCAAGAAATCATTGTCTGGAAGCAAGTCCGCGACACAGAGATGTATTTTAATATTTGGTCGCAAAATAAATTTTGAGTCAGAGTGGTCCACGACCTCTCCGCGACGCGGAGAAATCTTTTGTAAAATGGTGGGGAAAGTCCACGATGCGGACATGGATGCCAGATTCGCCCGACTTTTTCCTTCTTCGATTTCTAACCCCAATTTACCTAAATTCAATTTATTATTCAAATTCTTTTTAGATTCAGATACCCAGTATATGTACACAAGAATCTATTCATAAGCGACTCTAAAATCGACACAATTTCCTCAAGAACTCAACAATCCCAACTTAACTCAAGAACGAAAGCAAATATTCAAGAACACAATTCAAAATCATCAACTTTTAACTTTCTAGAACAAATTTCACTGAACTAAACATGATTGGTGCGTGGGTGAACGAACCCAACGCTATGAAAGTCTCACATACCTCTTTAGGGATCAACCTTTGGCGAAAGACTTCGCAAGAAATATCCAAAACGCCTTGACTTTTCTCCTCTTTTCTCATCTCTCAAAGCCCTAGCGTAATTCTTAAATGCGTAAACTGAACTAACTCAGTTTATACCCCAACTAATTTACTAAAAACTAATTAAACTAATTGGGTCTGGAAAAGACCAAAATACCTCTTTAAAATCTGGTTAAGCTTTCCTTATCTTGACAGCCCAACTTCGAACGGGCATATCTCCCTCATACGAGCTCGAATATTATCAAACTTAGTGGCATTGGAAATATAATTTAAAGACCTTTCATTTGATATCTTATAGCACACCTAACTCATCATGTACTGAGAGTTATGATCGTTGGAAGTGACCCAAAACTTATACTTAGCAAAACTTGCCAAACTTTCCAAATTTGATCTTTCCAAAAAAAAATTAGGGTGTTTCTATTTCTAGTTCTTTCAAAAGCGGGATGTAACATTATCTCTCTCTTGGTAACATTCATCCTCGAATGATATTACTCTTAGTAGGCTAATG
>NW_006239275.1:277737-282524 GCF_000226075.1 Solanum tuberosum | reverse complement strand
TCAAACACCCAACAAGCAAATCTAACACATTCAGTATATCAATTAAAGAGTACTAGGAAGAGAATTAGTACCTTTATCTGGAATGTCTCCGCACTCAAAGAGATGTGGATATCTCTTTTTCATATCCTCCTCACCTTCCCATGTAGCTTCCTCAACAAACTGATTTCTCTATAAGACCTTGACTGATGCTACCTCATTGGTTCTCAATTTGCGAACCTGGCGGTCTAGAATATGAACAGGAACCTTCTTATAAGACAAGTTATACTTAATACCAATATCTTCAGTTTGTATAATGAGTGAAGGATCACCCATACACTTCTTCAACATCAAAATGTGAAACACTAGATGAACTGCTGCTAACTCTTGTGGTAGCTCCAACTCATACGCTACATTACTGATCCTTTTGGATATTTTGTAAGGACCAATATACCGAGGAATAAGTTTTCCTTTCTTACCAAATCTCATAACACCCTTCATGGGTGAAACCTTCAAGTATACCCTATCATCTACTTCAAACTCTAAGTCCATTCTCCAAACATCAGTGTAGGATTTATGACGACTCTGCACTGTTTTCAACCTTTCTTGATGTAAAGACTGGGTTTCGTCGTTACAGAAATGCCAACGGGGGAAAAATTAGGGCCGGAAAAACTTTTTCGTAGTACTTGAATTTTCCCAACCTTGTCCAGATTTGGAGGAAATCGGAGTCACCAAGGTGTAGGGAAATGTGGTAACAATCGAGTGGAGTAATTATAGTTTTGATTGCATGAGTGGTTAGATAACTTGTTAAGGAATACATACGACTTTATGGAATTGAATTCGGGTGAGTAGAACTCCCGAAATCAATTTTAGCGTAATTGGTATCTTTCTGATCGTCGTCGGTTGGAGGTGTGTTGTGAAATGGAATTTTGTAATTTCTTCAGTTGACTCTCTGGTTCCTTTTTTGCCGCTTTGCAGGAGTTTGGCCGCTCTGACGTGATCGCTACAGCGGGATATGGGGCGTTGTGGTGGGTACGACGAGACTTAAAATCGTAGGGGAAGATGAATAGGTCAATGGTTCAAAAATGCCGCTCTGACGGGACTTTATGTTGCTCTGGCACCGCTGCTACAGCAGGATAAGGGCCGCTGTGGCGGGCCAAACGCGACTTAATGTCGTTAATAAACCCCTAAATGACTTTATTTGGCACTTTTTGACTTTTAGAGCTAAGGAACGAACCCTAGGCGATTTCTACTCATTTTTCACCATTCTTGAGGCTAAAGGTAAGCTTTAACTCCTCAAATCCATTTTCGATCCGTAGAACGTAATAAAATGGGTGAATATTGATTGGAGAGGGTTTTGTTATAGATTCTATGGTGGAAACAACCCTAAATTGGGTAATTGGGATCATGGGTTTGATCTAGGGTTCATAGAATTATTAGTAATTCAGGTAATTAGCGATTGTTTGTTGATTCCCGTGTTATTGTGATTGTTGTTGACCAAGAACAAGTGGAACGAATCCGGAAAGGGAAGGATCAAGTTTCTTAGGGTTTCAAGCAGTTTCGAGGTAGGTGATGGTTGTGATTCTATGATTGTGTGATGTATGCTTGTTCTTGCTTCATTATGACACTTGTATAAGTATGAATGCTGCAATGTTGATCACACTTGTTGTAAATGAGATAGAAATTGATGAATGCCATGAGATCATGACTTAAATGTATGATCTTGTTGATGTACTGGTGTTTGTGATCGTGGTGTGTGAATGGGATCGGATTGCCACGTTCCAGCATAACTAACTTGGATTGGTTGCCACGTTCTGGCATAATTATGGGATCGGTTGCCACGTTCCGGCATAAATATGGGATCGGTTGCCACGTTTTGGCATGCTAACTGTTTGGGTTTGGGTTCTATGAGAGGACCAATGATTTGACATAAAATGTTCGTTGTTCGTTGTTCGTAAATGTTGATGATATTGTATATGTTGATATGTATGCATGTGATTATAATGTTGTTTAACTTGTTTATGTTGCATTAGTGGGATAGTGTCGCGTGATCCTACCAGTACACTGTGGTTGTGTACTGATTTTGCACTTGCTCTTATTTTTATTGAGTATAAGGAATCTTCACGCGACTATTGACAGACCTCGCTTAGAAGATTAGAGATTGTCGCATCGAATTCAAGGTGAGCCAATTCTTCCGGGCCGCTATGGAATTCTCTTTCGTCTATGTCCACCATTTCCGGACTTAGACATTTGTTTTAGTTAGTTCATTAGATTTGGGGTTGCATCCCTTCTTGTTTAGACTTGTTGAAGTTTAGATGTTTTGGTACACTGACTTTCAGGTTCTAGGTATTAAATTTCCGCATTTGTTTAGTTAATTAATTTGCTTCCGTAACTTAATTGCCTTAGTATTATTTTTGTTGCTTAGTTTGGTTGTAGTAGTGGTCCTCCCATCGGATGGTTAGTGTGGGTGCCAATCATGACGGGCTGGGTAGTGACAAAGTTGGTATCAAAGCCTAGGTTCGTTGATCTCGATGTACTGAAACGAGTCTAATAGAGTCTCGCGATATGGTACAGGGACGCCTTTACTTTTCTTCGAGAGGCTCTAGGACTTTAGGAAATCTCTATGTTTCTCTTGTCTCCTTTCGTGCTATGATTTGATTCCAATTGGTATCTGGCGATTCAAATTGGTATCTAACCTGCTTCACTCTTCTGTTTGCAAATGGTTAATACTAGGTATAACGGTGTTAGGCCCGTAGCTTCGGTCAATGCTCCAGCTGATGAATCTGCATAAAAGGTCGCGGTCGAGGCAGAGGTAGAGGAAAAGCTAGGGGTAGAGGCCGTGGTAGAGTAGCGCATGCTGAAAATGAGGTATCTGTTGAGAATGTGCATGTGAATGAGAACCTTTCTGCGCATAATGACGAGATAGAGGAGAATGTGGATGTCGATGATGTTGAAGAGATTGGACAAGAGGAAGAGGTGCAGGCTGGAAATGTAGGTGTTCCTCCTTTGGATCCGATGTTAACTCAACAGTTCATGTCCTTTTTGAAGGGGTTGGCTGGTCCTGGAGTGCTTCCATCTGCCTAAGCAACTTAGGCTCCTGCTAATCCCCCTGTTGCTAGCACTGCTCCCAAGACGGGTGAAATGGGAGGTAATGATGCTTTCTTCCGTCCTCTGTTGGGTTCTGTTATGACTAGGAACGAGCATGATATGTTGACTAAGTTTTTGAAGCTTAAGCCTCCGGTATTTCTTGGTTCTGAGATTGAAGATGCTTATGAGTTTATCTTAGCCTGTTATGAGAGGCTGCATAAATTAGGCATTGTTCACCAACATGGGGTTGAGTTCGTATCTTTCCAACTTCAAGGTAACGCCAAGCAGTGGTGGAGAGCTTATATGGAGTGCAGATCTTCTACTTTACCTCCACTTACTTGGACTCAATTTCATGCTCTATCTCTAGAAAAGTATGTGCCCAAAACTTTGAGGGATCGCAAGAAGGATGGAGTTATGGCTTCCTTTGAGAGATTGCAAGAAGGATGTGGCTGCTTATGAGGCCAAGTTCCATGCTTTATCCAGATATGCTACGCAGTTAGTTACTACTGAGAAGGAGAGGATCCAGTTGTTTAATAGAGGTTTGAATTCTGAGTTGCAAGTATTATCTGTTCATATGACTTCTGCAGGGAGGAGTTTTAATGAGGTGAAAGACTATGTTAAGAAAGTGGAGAGGGTGATGCGAGACGGTCAAGCTAAGGCTTGGGAAAAAAGGGAAAAGAATTCTGGTAACTTTTAAGGCTCTTACTCTAAGGGGTCTGGAAGGCCAACACTTGCAGCCAAGCCAATTCAGTCTGCTATGCCTACCTCTACAGGTAACTATTCGGGAACCCCATCTCATAATTTTCAGGATAGTCAGACTGTCGTGCCTTCGATGGGCAGCAGACCATATTTTGATCGTACTTGTTACAACTATGGTGAACCTAGGCATATTAGGAGAGATTGTCCCCACCCACGTGTGTTAGATTCCGTGCAGCAACAATAGTCTAGAGCAGTGGTACCTGCGGGGAACAGTAATAATGGTAGAGGACGTCCACAAGGTGGACGAGGAGGTAATGAGTGAGGCCGTAGAGGTAGAGGAAATGGTAATGGTAATGGAGGTAAGGGTAACGCGCAACTAGGCAGGAAAGTGGCTCGTCAAGATGATAGAGCTCAATGTTATGCTTTCCCGGGCAAAAATGAGGCAGAGGCGTCTGACGCGGTGATTACAGGTATTGTCCTTGTCTGTGACCGGATGGCTAATGTGTTATTCGATCCAGTTCTACTTATTCGTATGTATATGTGAGATTTGCCTCTGATTTTGAGATGATTTGTGACATATTTGATGCCCTCGTTCGTGTTTCTACCCCTGTTGGAAAGTCAGTCATAGTCACCCATGTCTATCGTGCTTATCCTATTGTGTTTATGGGTTTCCAGACTTGGGCTGATTTGGTGATTTTGGATATTATTGACTTTGACATAATCTTAGGCATGACTTGGTTGTCCCCCTATTATGTTGTGCTTAATTGTAATACTAAGTCTGTGACTCTAGAAATTACGGGAAGGGAAAGATTATAGTGGGAAGGGGTGTACAACCCTAAGCAAGCTAAGATTATATCCTCAATTCGGGCTAGTAAATTAGTAGAGCAGGGTTGTTTGGCTTATTTAGTTCATGTTAGGGATGTTGAGATTGAGGCTCCATCCATTGGGTCTATTCCTGTGGTATCTGAATTTAGTGAAGTGTTTCCTAATGACTTGCCTACTATGCCTCCAGATAGAGATATAGA
>NW_006239275.1:277409-277522 GCF_000226075.1 Solanum tuberosum | reverse complement strand
GATGGTAGTATGAGAATGTGTATAGATTACCGGCAATTAAATAGGGTCACTATTCGGAAAAGGTACCCCTTGCCTAGAATATATGATATTTTTGACCAATTGCAAGGTGCAAC
>NW_006239275.1:271671-277315 GCF_000226075.1 Solanum tuberosum | reverse complement strand
TTTTGGTTATGTCTTTTGGTTTGACCAATGCGCCTGCAGCTTTCATGAGTTTGATGAAGGGGTGTTCAAGTCATTTCTTGATTCCTTTGTGGTGGTCTTTATTAATGATATTTTGGTCTATTCGAAAAGTGAAGAAGAGCATGTCAACCATCTTCGTACTGTTTTGGGTGTACTTGGGGAACAAATGTTATATGCTAAATTTTCAAAGTGTGAATTTTGGTTGAAATCAGTTGCATTTTTGGGGCATGTAGTGTCAGAATAAGGTATAATGGTAGATCCTCAAAAGATTGAAGCGGTTAGGAATTGGGTTAGGCCTAGCTCTGTGACGGAAGTTAGGAGTTTTGTGGGACTCACTAGCTAATATCGTCGATTTGTTAAGAATTTTGCTTCAATTGCTACTCACTTGACCAATTTGACCAAAAAGGAGATACCACTTGAATGGATTGAAAAATGTGAGGAGAGCTTTCAAAAGCTCAAGACTCTCTCTACCACCGCGTCCATTCTAGCTTTACCGGTGGAAGGTAAGGACTTTATAGTTTATTATGATGTTTCTTATTCTGGATTAGGCGTTGTGTTAATACAGGATAAGAATGTTACAGCCTATGCGTCGTGCCAATTGACGGTGCATCAGAGAAATTATCCAATCCATGATTTGGAGTTGGCAGCGGTAGTATTTGCTCTTAAGATCTGGCAGCATTATCTTTATGGTGTTAAGTGTGAAGTGCTTACTGATCATCGTAGTTTGCAACATGTGTTCACTCATAAGGATCTGAATTTGAGACATCAAAGATGGATGGAGTTACTCAAGTATTATGATGTGACCATTCAATACCATCTGGGTAAGGCTAATGTTGTGGCAGACGCTTTGAGTCGAAAGACGGTAAGTATGGGTAGCTTAGCTTACTTGAGCGTAACCAAGCGACCTTTGGCCAAAGATATTCAGACCTTAGAGTCTAAGTTCATGCAGTTGGGCATCTCTGAAAGAGGTGGGGTGTTAGCTAGCAAGGTTAGGGCCACGTTCATTGAGGAGATCAAGGCCAAACAATTTGAGGATGAAAATTTGAACAAACTGAAGGAGAAGATGGCGAATGGTAAGACACAAGAGACCACTCTTGATGTGGATGGTGTACTCAGTGTTAAAGGGAGAATTTGTGTTCCTCGAGTTGATGACTTGATTCAAAAATTATTGGTAGAATCTCATGGTTCGCGATATTCTATTCATCCAGGTGTGACCAAGATGTATAGAGATCTGAAACGAATTTATTGGTGGTCGGGCATGAAGAAAGACATAGCGGAGTTTGTGGTTAAGTGTCAAAATTGTCTAAAAGTGAAATATGAACATCAAAGGCCTGCAGGTTTACTTCAAAGAATGCCAATTTCAGAGTGGAAGTGGGAAAGAATAGTTATGGATTTTGTGGTTGGTCTTCCGAAGACTTTGGGGAAGTTTGATTCTATTTGGGAAGTGGTTGATAGATTGACTAAATCAGCCCATTTCATTTCGGTAAGAACAGATTATAACGCTGAACAATTGGATAAAGTGTACGTGAAAGAGATAGTGAGGTTGCACGGGGTGCCTCTTTCTATCATCTCAGATCGTGGTACCCAATTCACTTCCAAGTTCTGAGGAAATTGCATGATGAATTGGCCACACAACTCACTTTTAGTACAACATTTCATCCATAGACGGATGGACAATTTGAGAGGACTATTCAAGTATTGGAAGACATGTTAAGAGCGTGTGTGATTGATTTTGTAGAGCATTGGGATAAATTCATACCTTTGTGTGAGTTCTCTTATATCACTCCAGCATTGATATGGAACCATTTGAGGCATTATATGGGAGGGGTTGTAGATAACCCATAGGTTGGTTTGAGGCTGGAGATGTGAAACCTTTGGGGGTTGATTTAGTGAAGGATGCTCGAGATAAGGTGAGGAGTATCCAAGCTAAACTTATAGCAGCCCAGAGTATACAGAAAAAGTATGTGGATCATAAAGTAAGAGACATCGAATTTCAGACTAGTGGGAATGATCTTCTTAAGGTATCACCCATGAAATGGGTGTTGAGATTTGGTAAGAAGGGCAAGTTAAGTCCGCGATATATTGGTCCCTTAGAGGTACTTGAATGTGTAGGGCCGGTGACGTATAGATTGGCTCTACCCCCTAATCTATCCGGTGTTCATCCGGTATTTCACGTGTCTATGTGGAAGAGATATCATGGTGACAGAGATTATATCATTAAGTGGGACTCAATTGTGCTATACAAGGACCTCCAATATGAGGAGGAACCGATTGTTATTCTTGATCATGATGTGCGTAAGTGCAGGACCAAGGATATTAAGTCCGTGAAAGTTCAATGGAAGCATCGTCCAGTTGAGGAAGCTACTTGGGAAATCGAGAGGGACATGCGAGACAAGTATCCCCAATTGTTCATCGAATCATGTACTACTTCATTCTTTCCTTAGCCTACTTTTCCTAAGTTTTGTCACTCGGGGATGAGTGATGGGCAAATTGGTATATCTTGTACCGACCGAAATCCGTCTTTATAGAAATGACAATGGGGGAAATATTGGGGCCAGAAAAACTTTTTCGTAGTACTTGAATTTTCTCAACCTTGTCCAGATTTGGAGGAAATTGGAGTCACCAAGGTGTAGGGAAATGTGGTAACAATCGGGTGGAGTAATTATAGTTTTGACTGCATGAGTGGTTAGATAACTTGTTTAAGAATCTGTATGACTTTACGGAATTGAATTCGGGTGAGTAGAACTCTCGGAATCAATTTTTAGCGTAAAGGGTATCTTTCTGATCGTCGTGGGTTAGATGTGTGTTGTGAAATGGGATTTTGGAATTTCTTCAATTGACTCTTTGGTTCCTTTTGTGCCATGTTGGTGGAAGTTTGGCCACTCTGGCGAGGATGCTACAGCGGGATATGGGGCGTTATGGCGGGTACGACGAGACTTAAAATCGTAGGGGAAAATGAATAGCTCACTGGTTCGAAAATTCCGCTCTGATGAGACTTTATGTTGCTCTGGCACCTCCGCTACAGTGGGATGAGGGCCGCTGTGGCTGGCCAGACGCGACTTAATGTCGTTAATAAACCCCTAAACGATTTTATTTGGCACTTTTTGACTTTTAGAGCTAAGGAACGAACCTCAGGCGATTTCTACTCATTTTTCACCATTCTTGAGGCTAAAGGTAAGCTTTTAACTCCTCGAATCCATTTTCGATTCGTAGAACTTAATAGAATAAGTAAATATTGATTGGGGAGGATTTTGTTATAGATTCTATGGTGGAAACAACCCTAAATTTGGTAATTGGGATCATGAGTTTGATCTAGGGTTCATAGAATTGTTAGTAATTCGAGTAATTAGCGATTGCTTGTTGATTACCGTGTTATTGTGATTGTTTGTAGACCAAGAACAAGCGGAACGAATTCGGAAAGGGAAGAATCAAATTTCTTAGGGTTTCAAGCTTATTTCGAGGTAGGTGATGGTTGTGATTCTATGGCTGGATGATGTATGCTTGTTCTTGCTTCATTATGACATTTGTATATGCATGAATGTTGCAATGTTGATCACACTTGTTGTAAATGAGATAGAGAATTGATGAATGCCATGAAATCATGACTTAAATGTAATGATCTTGTTGATGTACTGGTGTTTGTGATTGTGGTGTGTGAATGGGGATCGGATTGCCACGTTTTGACATAACAAACTTGGATCGGTTGCCACGTTCCGACATAATTATGGGATCGGTTGCCACGTTTTGGCATAAATATGTTGATCGGTTGCCACGTTCTGGCATGCTAACTGTTTGGGTTTGGGTTCAATGAAAGGATCAATGATTTGACATAAAATGTGAAGTAGTTTGTTGTTCGTAAATGTTGATTATATTGTATATGTTAATATGTATGCATGTGATTATAATGTTGTTTGACTTGTTTATGTTGCACTAGTGGGATAGCTGTGTGATCTTACCAATACACTGTGGTTGTGTACTGATTCTGCACTTGCTCTTATTTTTGTTGAGTACAGGGCATCTTCACGCAACTATTGACAGACCTCGCTTAGAAGATTAGAGATCGTCGCATCGAATTCAAGGTGAGCCAATTCTTCCGGGCCGCCATGGAATTCTCTTTCATCTATGTCCACCATTTTCGGACTTAGACATTTGTTTTAGTTAGTTCATTAGTTCATTAGATTTGGGGTTGCATCCCTTCTTGTTTAGACTTGTTGAACTTTAGATGTTTTGGTATATTGACTTTCATGTTCTAGATATTAAATTTCCACATTTGTTTAGTTAATTAACTTGCTTCCGTAACTTAATTTCAAGTTTGGTTGTAGTAGTGGTTCTCCCACCGGATGGTTAGTGTGGGTGCCAATCATGACGGACTGGGTCGTGACACTTGAATAACTCTCACTTTCTCCATAGCTTGATGAACTAAGTCTGGTCCTATCAACCCAGCTTCACCAACTCCAAACCATCCAATAGGAGAACTGCATCTTCTCCCATAAAGAGCTTCATAAGAAGCCATCTGGATGCTAGAATGATAATTATTGTTATACGCAAACTCAATGAGAGGTAGGTGACCATCCCAATTACCCTTGAAAACAATCACACAAGCCATCAGCATATCGTCTAAAGTCTGAATAGTGCACTCTTCTTGACCATCTATCTGAGGATGAAAAGTAGTACTCAAGTTCACCTTTGAACCCAAACCTTTCTGGAATGACCTCCAAAATTGTGCAGTAAATTATGCATCTCTATCTGAAATAATGGACACCAAAACTCCATGAAGTCTGACTACCTCTTGAATATATAACTTGGCATAATCCTCTGCTGAATGGGTAGTCTTTACCGACAAAAAGTGGGCTGATTTTTTCATTCGATCCATAATCACCCAAATAGAATCATGTTGTCTGCGAGACCATGGCAAGCCAGTAATGAAATCCATATTGATCATCTCCCACTTCCATTCCGGAAGTTCTATATTTTGAGCTATACCACCGGGCCTTTGGTGCATTTAGCAACGAACTCAACAATACCTTTCTTCATACTATTCCACCAATATACTTCTCTAAATTCATGATACATCTTTGTGAAACCCGGATGGATAGAATATCTGGAGCTATGAGCTTCCTCCATGATTCTCTCTTGGAGTTCATCCACCCTTAGTACACATAACCCACCTTGATACCTCAATACACCATCTCTCCTTTGTTCAAAACCAGTACTTTTGCTTATGAACATTTGCCTTCAATTCAAGCAAAATAGGATCTTGGTCGTGTTTCTCTTTCACTTATGACACTAATGACGATTCAGCCCCATTCATCACCACTACTCCTCCTTCAGTGGAATCCATTAGTCGAACTCCTAATCGTGCAAGTCTGTGCACATCTTTTGCTAACTATCTCTTCTCTTCTTCAACATAAGTGGTAATACCCATAGACAACCTACTATAAGCATTAGCAACAATATTAGCCTTACCTGGGCGATATAGAATACTCATGTCATAATCCTTTAGTAACTCTAACCATCTTCTTTGTCTGAGATTAAGCCCTTTCTGACTAAACACATACTGGAGACTCTTGTGATCGGTGAACACATCCACATGAACACCATAAAGATAGTGACGCCATATTTTCAA